>NW_027248474.1:217500-290000 GCF_031021105.1 Erythrolamprus reginae | reverse complement strand
ATAGTTCAGTGACATTCTAATCAAATTATCTTGTACATGAGTAAAGAAGATTGTTTCTTTTGGCCCAAACATGTAGACTCTTCCCAACCTAGTTTTCTGAAGTCAAATCATAAATAATTGCCAGCACTCAAGAGTGGGGCATATCTGTGCATTAGTTTAATGCTCTCTGAGGCACCAGCTCATTTTAGCCCCTGTTACAACTATTATAATCATTTCAAAAGGTCTGAGTCATGTAATAGTCCTTTCAGCTGCAACAGGAGGCTTGTAGTATTATAAACCCCTTTGGGGAAAATGCAGGATAGTACGCAATATTCTTTAAACCTGCAGACAAGCCGTCTCTACCTATTTCTGTTCACAACAGATTTTTCATTCTGCGTGAAAAATGAGGCCTGCCTAGGCCTTGTGCTCGGGTTGCTGGCTCTTCCAGCCTCTCCTCCCACCTTGCCTCGCCCTGTGTTGTGTTGCCTTGTCTGGTGGTAAGCCAGGTCCAGCAATGTCTTCCGCTGTCTGCACACACAAATGCAGATACCCATATAACAATACACAAAAGTGTGGGTGGGATGGAAGAGGGGGGCTTGGCTGCCAGCCCAGGAGGAGATCAATCTTCCTTATCTTCTTTGGATTCAGATGAGGAACGTATGACCGACCCACGCATGCGTAGAGCAATGCATAGGAGAGAACAACTTAAGACATATTACAGGAGATAAGAGGCCACCTGTGGTTGGGTGGGGCTCCAGTAATTAGAGCTGCTGATAAAATAGCAGCATGCTGGCTTTGCCATTATGGAAGATTATCTGATCGTACTGGTTTGGGATGTGACTTGCTGTTTCAGGACTCTGTTTGTTGATTTTTCAAGACTTTGAAACCACGGCAGAGCAAAGTGTGTGAGTTTTACCTCATGGAAGAAAGAGGGCTGTTAGCTGCTAGCTAAGTACCTAAGGACGGTTTAAGGGGTTTTTACAACCTACAAGGTTGTTTTTGGGAAGAGGGCTCTTTGCAATACAAAAAGGGTGCTTTGTTTCTTTTGAGTTTTGTGATAAAAAACATTGTTTTTGAATTTTCAACATGTGTGTGTGTGTCTGAATTTTTTACCCTTGAATTTTCGGGAGGCTCATACCATAGAGCACGGCAGAACAGGTAGGTAGGTAGGTAGGTAGGTAGGTAGGTAGGTAGATAGATAGATAGATAGATAGATAGATAGATAGATAGATAGATAGATAGATAGCCCCCACAATCCGGGTCCTCATTTTACCCACCTCAGAAGGATGGAAGGCTGAGTCAACCTTGAGCCGGTGATGAGATTTGAACCGATGACATGCAGATCTAGCAGTCAATCAGCTTTAATGGCCTGCAGTACTTCACTCTACCCACTGCGCCACCCCGACTCTTCCATATTGCATGCTTCTTAACTGCTGGGTGGGCAGTAGTCAGGGAGTGAGCAGTGGGACTTTACCCCATTGAACCGTTAGGAGCACAAACCATGTCTGGCTATCAGTTCCAGTGTCATTAAGTCACTGTGCCACTCCGTCCCCCTAGTCCAGCTAGTGAATTCACCGTACAACGTGCCCATAAGCATTGATGGTACATAGGCTGCGGAGAAAGCCCAGTAGAAGGGTTACCCTAATAAATGATCTCTTGAGATATAATTAACTCATGGGAAGCCTGGTGGTTTCCAACCTGCACTGAATTGTACAGTTAAAAAAAAAAAAGCTACACACTATTTAGTTCCTTTGCAAAGGAATAGATAGAAGCAAAGCACAATCTTCTGTTTTAAAACAAGCTGAGAAGGAAACTCATCTATTGGAAGCAGGGCAGATAGCGGGGGGGAAAACTGTAGGAGAATATCTCTGCCAGGCATTAATAATAATAAATTCTACCTGTGACAGCAATTTGAGACATTGGAAATCTTGCAACTATGCCATTTTGAATTATTCACCACTTGGGAAATGCACTGATATTTCATTTGGCGGCTATGCAAGCATCTTAGGCGACACTCAAGTGCACAGTACAAGACAAGTTACCAACCAGGATGAGTCCATCAAATAGATTCTGACACCTTGGACAAGTACATTTCCCTGGGATTTATATGCTAGCAATATTCTGGATGATAAAATAAAGCAGGGAGGAGGGAGATGCGGACCTTGCTAAAATGCCATCCCTATCACAGCGAGGTTAACTTTGGGAAAAGAGAAACAATACTGGATGGAGAGACTGGCCCTTCTCTATCAAACTGCAATCCAAGCCAAGGATGAAATCTTGGATGTTTGCCTTGGGTTAAAAGGGGAACATTGAGAGACATTAACCTTCTAGTTCAGGAGGAAGAAAAGAAGAAAATAACTGCTCTAAAATATTGCAAGAAATAAATATATCCCCAAATCCCAATATTTTTTTCCTAGTATTGCAACAAAAAAAAAGGTGGAGTGGAGACAGAAAGAGAGGATGGGAGGGAGGAAAGGAATTAAAAAAAGAGAGAGTAGGATTTTAGACTTGCTAGGAAGATATTCAATATTATTCTGCATTGGTATTTATTCTTCTTTCGTTTATTACTTGTTTATGGTCCCCACTCAGGCAGAAGGCTATTCAAGCTAATTATGGCAGGGATATCCAACCTTGGCAACTTTAAGACTTATAAACTTCAATTTAGAGCATGGCTGGCTGGGGAATTCTGGGAGTGGGAAGTCTACAAGCCTTAAAGTTATCAAGGTTGGACATCCCTAACTTATAGCCGCCCCGAGTCTTTGGAGAGGGGCGGCATACAAATCTAATAAATTATTTATATTATTTATATTTATATTTATATTTATATTTATATTTATATTTATATTTATATTTATATTTATATTTATATTTATATTTATATTTATATTTATATTTATATTTATATTTATATTTATATTTATATTTATATTTATATTTATATTTATATTTATATTTATATTTATATTTATATTTATTATTATAGGTCACAGAAGCAAGGCAGTGCTTTAAATTTCTTCCAAAAAAAAAAACAGGACCCCCCCCAAAATATATCACCCATTGAGGAAAGTTGGGAAGAATTAAAGGTATACTATTTATCCTGATATCTTGGCAATCCTCAGTATTTGGGGGAAGATGGACACATTTCTGTTGGGATAAATAAGTCTGCATCAATTTACATTTATTTATTTATTGGATTTGTATGCCGCCCCTCTCCGCAGACATTGAAGGAAAACCAAGGGAAATCCTCAAAACCATGAAAAAGCAAAAGTTAGAATATTTCAGATTTGTGATGAGACACCCAGAAAAATATGGCACGCTTCACTTAATCCTCCAGAGAAAGACTGAAAATCCAGGCAGAAGAACATCATGGCTTCAAAATCTAAGGGACTGGACTGGTTTGGACAAAACTCAACAGCATTTTTTTGTATGGCTGTGGATAAAAAAATAGGATTGCCAACATGTCCCATGTCATATATGGCACAAGAAGAAAAATCAATTTCCAACAGGAAAAATATAGACAGTCGTCAACTTATAACAGTTTGTTTAGTGATTGCTCAATATGACAATGCCACTGAAAAGAATGCCTGAAAATGGTATTTCAACTTCTCCCTCTTCATAATCATGTTATCAAAATTCAGACACTGGGCAATGTGGTTCATATTGATGTTGGGGTCATGTGATCATCATTTGCAAGGTTCTACCAAGCAAAGTCAATGGGGAAGTCAGATTCATTTAACTATCATGCTAATAGAGTAGTGTAGTGTAGGGTAGGAGAGAGGAGTAGAGTGGAGTAGAGTGGAGTGGAGTGGAATGGAATGGAATGGAATGGAATAGAATAGAATAGAATAGAATTCTTTGTTGGCTAAGTGTGATTGGACACACAAGGAATTTGTCTTTGGTGCCTATGGGATTGGATGGCATAAAAGTCAAACAAACAAACAAACAAACAAACAAACAAACAAACAAACAAACTCTCAGTGTACCTAAAAGAAAAGATATATGCTCCCAGCGTACTTCAACAAAGTTACATACTAACTCAATAGTTTCATTGATTCACAACTGTGGCAAGAAAGATCATAAAATGATGGGAAACTCACTTAACTACCTCGCTTAGCAAAAAAAGAAATTGCACTCATTTGTGGTTGTAAGTTGAAGACTGCCTATAGATCAAGGCTCATCATTTTGTTAGATCATAGCTCATCACTTTGGATCGGGTTGCATTAGTTATATTTTAGAGGTTCATTACTCTTGTTACAATTCATGACAGATTAGGCAGATCACATAATAGGTCTTCAGATTTTTTTTAAAAAAAGGGCAAAAGTATTAATTATAAAATGTTTTAAAACATGTAAATTATTCCCCATGATTCATGAACCCTGTAGTCCAATCGAAATGAACTAAAAGGGAAAATCTCTTTGCTAAATCTGGATATTGCACATTTTTGCTGCAATCCGGTATTTTATTGCTTGATTTAAAGTTATACTCAGTTGTTTAAATTGAACAGTACCTGGATAACATAATGTGAATAGGAGTTATTCACATAAGGAGTATACGGTTGCCTAATACAGTGGTACCTCATCTTACGAACGCCTCTTCTAACGAACTTTTCAAGATACGAACCCGGTGTTTAAGATTTTTTTGCCTCTTCTTCCGAACTATTTTCACCTTACGAACCCAAGCAGCTGCTGCTGGGATGAAGGGGTTTCTTTTTTCCCCCTTTTTTGCAGAAAGAACAGGGAGGGGCTGCTTGGAGTAGGAAATTTTTGCCAAGAACAAGGTGCTTGCAAAGGAATTGAAAGGGTGTCTTTTGAAGAAAGAAAAGGGAGGGGCGCCCCCCTTGCCTTTCTTCCTTCCCACTCACCCTTGAGCCTAGCCCTCTGTTCGCCTCCCTTCTAAAGTTTGGGATTTTCATGAAGGATTTGCAGGCATTATTTGCTTTTACATTGATTCCTATGGGAAACGTTGTTTCATCTTACGAACTTTTCACCTTACGAACCTCCTCCTGGAACCAATTAAGTTCGTATGATGAGGTACCACTGTTAGGCTATTCAAACTAAGCATAAAATTTAACACTGGAAGAAAAACCTCACATTAAATCGTGCCAAGGAATACAAAATTTAAAACTGTCATAGCATACTACTGGGTTTTTAAAACCCACTAGGAATCCTCTCAGTTAAATAAAAGAAAACCTTAATATTAAGCAGAAACTAAGAAATGTTTGCAGTTGAAATTAAGAAGATATACAAGCTGCCTCAATCAATTCTTGATTATTATTATTATTATTATTATTATTATTATTATTTTAACACAGTAAACACAAATTTTCTATCAAGGATTCTTGAAATTATTGGGATAGATAATGACAATTAAGTGATAAATATTTGAATATTAATTGATTATGATCTGGAATTTTTATATTGTTTTAATATTCCTATAATTATAGAGTTTGGTTTTTCTCCTTGTTTATCTTGCTCTTTCCTTTTTTCTCTTTTTCTACTTTTCTCTTTTCTTTCTCTTTCTTTTTTTGAATTATAATTTTCTTTCTTTGTTATTGTTTGTAGTGGATAAAGTTTTCTTTCTTGTAAGGATTTTTAGAGAATACATAAGAAGGAGGAGTAGGCACTATGGCATATTTGAAGTACTAAAGGAGGAGAATATTAATTTAATAAGGTTTTAAAAGAAATTAAGCTTGAATTCAATTTGAAGAAAATTAGATACCTAGATGACAAAATTATATGTCAAGGTTGGGGGGGGATTGGATTGACACTGGAAGTAATTCATTTGGAACTAATAATTTTGGGGGCAGATTAATTATATATAACGTACTAACTCGATATAGTTTTTTATTATATATGAAAATATTTCCAAATGTATTGAAAAAGTTTGAATGGAGATTTTTTAAAAAAAATTACCCCCCAAAAAAGTGGGGGAGGATTTCTAGGAAAACCAGATTTGCTTCCTTTGGGAAGCATGAATTAGATTTCAAAACTGGATCAAATCCAAATCCTTGTGTGTGCTTCAAATACTGCCCTATCATTTTACTCCTTTTGGCATAAAATTAATTCAAAATTGCTGCAGATCAACAATGTGGTAATGCCTGAATAGGTAATGGAAACGACTCTTTGGTGCTTAAAAAAATTGTACTGGCACTCAGAAATTCATGTCTGGCTGCACTCCAGTAGTCCAAGCAAAACATCTTTCATAATTCTGCTGGTTGGTTTAAGCTGCCAGGATTGACAGGCGATACTCTGAACAACTAAAATATGTGCTGTCATGCAGAGCTACATCTTTCATAATTATGGACCGTGTATGTCTGCCCAAGCCCACCAGTGTTTGGAATATAGGAACAAAAGGCCACAGCTATATCAGACGACCCTCTCTATTCCTTTCTAGCATGTCTCTGACTGTAGGCTTTTGATTGAACTACAAAGGCCTTCAAGAATTTGAAAAGCTGTTAGATACAAAAAAGGAAAGACCTGTTCTAGTTTCTCACAAGGACAGTTTTGCATTTAATTGTGATGTAAGGTGTAAGAAAAAGAGGTTTGGCTGAACATTAAAAGAAAGGTCTTGGCAATAAGAACAATTTAACTAGTGATGGGTTGTGTCTCTAGAAAGAATGAATTGACAAATTAACTAATCAGCAACATGCCAGTCCTGACATTTTTACACTAAGGGTTGGACACAGATTCACTCAATCTCCAAATTCCAGCATTCACACAATTCACTCCGCTAATGCACTACTTTAGAACAAAATGATAGGACAAAACATATCTAGAAATGTGTTGTATCTGGCACTTGTACATACATGGGAATGCTAAATGTGATAATGGATTGGAAGAATTCATTCCAGATTTGTTGCATTCTTAGCATCCCCCATCTTAGCAATAGCAATTAGCATTTAGACCTACTGTATATACCGCTCCGCAGTGCTTTACAGCCTTCTATAAGTGGTTTACAGAGAGGAAGCATATTGCACCCAACAATCTGGCTCCTCATTTTACTGACCTTAGAAGGACGGTTGGCAGTTCTGTGTTAGCAAAAACTTCAGAAGAGAAGGATTTAGGGGTAGTGATTTCTGACAGTCTCAAAATGGGTGAGCAGTGCAGTCAGGCGGTAGGGAAAGCAAGTAGGATGCTTGGCTGCATAGTTAGAGGTATAACAAGCAGGAAGAGGGAGATTGTGATCCCGCTATATAGAGCGCTGGTGAGACCACATTTGGAATACTGTGTTCAGTTCTGGAGACCTCACCTACAAAAAGATATTGACAAAATTGAACGGGTCCAAAGACGGGTTACAAAAATGGTGGAAGGTCTTAAGCATAAGTATCAGGCAAGTCTTCATGAACTCAATCTGTAAAGTCTGGAGGACAGAAGGAAAAGGGGGGACAGTAGCCCACTTATCAGATTGTCCCCCATCCAATGTGAATGTTGTTAATCTGGGTTTATATGATTCTCCTAGATTATATCATTTCATGAAAGGCACAGTGGCACAGTGGTTAGAGTGCAGTACTGCAGGCTCCTTCCGCTGACTGCTAGCTGCCTGCAATTTGGTACATTGAATCTCAATAGACTCAAGCCTTCCATCCTTCAAAGGTGGGTAAAATGGGGACCCAGATCAATGGGTGAAATATGATGACTTTGTATACCAATTAGAGAGAGTTGTAAAGCACTGTAAAGTGGTATATAAGTCTAACTGCTATTGTTATCACTATCTGCAGTGAGAAAGTGAAGTTTTAGAGATCTTTACCTAGGGAATACTACTGTTAATGTAGGTACCAGCTGGAACTTGAATCCTGGTCTCCTGCATCAAAGCCTAGTGCCCCAAATACCTCTGGATCATTCAGCCACTCTTCAGGGAGGGCTCAGAGACAAAGAGGTCTCAATAACAATCTAACTTTTAGTGGCAAGGTGCAAACAGGAACAGCTTATTATTGAACAGCACAACCAAGTAGCTAGCATTGTATACAAGAATGTCTGTTATGGACGAGATGCTCCCAAACACGGGAACTTCCATAGAAGGTCATGGAGAATAACAGGGCTAAGAACCTGTGAGATTTCCAGATCCAGACTGACAAGAAGGAGATGTTCAGTCAACCAGACATCTTGCTAGAAGACAAGATTGATATAGAAGTCCCAAGTGACAGCAACAAAAGGGAGAAAGAATATGAGAAGCTGGAGAAGTACCACAGCCTGAAAGGGGAACTAGAGAGGATGTAGGAAGTAAACACCCAAGAGATCCTTGTGGTGATGTTTCCAAATGTAAAATAATGCACTTGGGGAAAAGGAATCCTCAATCTGAGTATTCTGTGTTAGTAAAAACTTCAGAAGAGGATTTAGGGGTAGTGATTTCTGACAGTCTCAAAATGGGTGAGCAGTGTGGTCGGGCGGTAGGAAAAGCAAGTAGGATGCTTGGCTGCATAGCTAGAGGTATAACAAGCAGGAAGAGGGAGATTGTGATCCCCTTATATAGAGTGCTGGTGAGACCACATTTGGAATACTGTGTTCAGTTCTGGAGACCTCACAAAAAGATATTGACAAAATTGAACGGGTTCAAAGACGGGCTACAAGAATGGTGGAGGGTCTTAAGCATAAAACGTATCAGGAAAGACTTAATGAACTCAATCTGTATAGTCGGGAGGACAGAAGGAAAAGGGGGGACATGATCGAAACATTTAAATATGTTAAAGGGTTAAATAAGGTTCAGGAGGGAAGTGTTTTTAATAGGAAAGTGAACACAAGAACAAGGGGACACAATCTGAAGTTAGTTGGGGGAAAGATCAAAGGCAACATGAGAAAATATTATTTTACTGAAAGAGTAGTAGATCCTTGGAACAAACTTCCCGCAGACGTGGTTGGTAAATCCATAGTAACTGAATTTAAACATGCCTGGGATAAACATATATCCATTGTAAGATAAAATATAGGAAATAGTATAAGGGCAGACTAGATGGACCATGAGGTCTTTTTCTGCCGTCAGTCTTCTATGTTTCTATGTGATAGAATTGGGGCTGGGATTGCTAAGCTCCAACAGATCCAGAAACAGCATAAGAATGTTCTATCCCAGGGGTCGGCAACCTTAAATACTCAGAAGAGCCATTTGGACCCATTTCCCACAGAAAAGAAAACACTGGAGCCACAAAGCCCTTTTGACATCTAAAATGTAGATAACACTGCATATATCATTTTTTACCTTTATGCTATGTATAACACAACTAGAATGTGTTGCATTTATAAAATCAATGACCCACTGCAGAGAAAACAACATTTTTATTTCTGCATACAACAAAAGCATTTTGAACTCCATAAAAAAAGATGGATCCAAAAGCTCAATAAATCACATGCTGGTGCTTGTGAGGCATATTTTGAGCAACAGGGAGACTCAGCAGAGGGATAAAAGAGCCACACACGATTCCAGAGCCATTGGCTGCCATATCCATAAGACCCCTGTCCTATCCAGAAGAGTTTGATGCTAAGAAGATCTAAGATACTGTGCAGAACCTGAAACTCCTGGACCTCTGATAGAGGAACTGAGATTGAGGAATACACATACCGCCAACAAGCCTGAGAATGAGTTTTGTTTAATTAACAAAACTTCAGATGTAATGGATAATGTATATACGCTCATGTGCATTCACTGTAGAAATAACTGTTCTTCCTTGTTTACTTCCTGCTTCCAAAATTGCTAGTGGTTAATCATTAGTCACTTCTGCTCCAGATTCCAAGAGCAAGCTGATGCCTTTATCAGAAACAAAGCAAACAAGAAAACAAATTGTTTTCTACTAGAACATACTGTACTATCATGGGCATGGCTTTAAAAGCCCAAGGCCGCCATATACCGTGAGCAATCAATTGCATCAATGGATAATTTCAGTTTATACCACAACATACATTTAAAAATCACTGTTTAAATTCTGTCCTTTGACAAAGCCCAAGCTTACTTTTCCATAACCCGTTGGTCTTCCAATTTCTGTTATACTGACTTATAAAGGGCAATGTCCCATTGAACTGAAAGCCAGACCAATGGTTATTGACTAGATCAGCCTGCCAGACCTGTTGGTTTCTAATCCCAAAGGTGCTTTTTCAAGAGGCAATTGGACTTCCTTGTTTGAAGACATTTCACTTCTCATCCAAGAAGCTTCTTTGGTTTTCACTGGATGGCGGGGAAATGGAAGGATTTATTCAGACAGCATATCATTTGCACTTTTTTAGAGACTCGTTGAGGCCACCTAGAGATTTATCTGTATCATCAAGGTCATGATTTTGCAAGTGGGTATGGAGTAGTGCAAATGGGTGTAGAGCCTTCTTAGAACTGTTGAAAGGACTGTGTTTTGGACTGGAGATAATAATAATAATAATAATAATAATAATAATAATAATAATAATAATATAATAATAATAATAATAATAATAATAATAATAATTATTATTATTATTATTATTATTATTATTATTATTATTATTATTATTATTATTATTATTATTATTATGCAAGTGAAGCAGACAGTAGTAGAAGAAGAAGCATGCATTAGCTGACTATGTGAAGGGGAGCCAAGAGTCAGCATTGATGGAGGTCAACAATAGGAAGCTTCCCAAAGTGAAGCCAACTAAGGACCAGTACAGAAAAACTGTAAGTCAATGTCGTATGGACAGTTGGCGGAACAAAGCATTGCATGGCCAGTTCTTGGAGAAGATTGAAGGCAAAGTGGATAAAGAAAATACCTGGTCATGGCTTACAAGTGGAACACTCAAAAAGGAGACAGAAGGACTAATACTGGCGGCACAAGAACAGGCCATTAGAACAAAGGCTGTCAAAGCCAGAATTGAAAAATCAACAGACGATCCAAAGTGCTGACTCTGTAAAGAAACAGATGAAACAATCGGTCACATACTCAGCTGCTGCAAAAAGATCACACAGACTGACTACAAGCATAGACATGATGCTGTGGCACAGATGATCCACTGGAACTTGTGCCGGAACTACCATTTACCAGTGGCAAAGAAATGGTGGGATCATAAGCCCCCAAAAGTGGTCGAAAATGAGCAAGCAAAACTACTATGGGACTTCCGACTTCAGACTGACCGAATTCTGAAGCATAACACACCAGACATTGTGATTGTGGAGAAAAAGAAAGTATGGATTATCGACATCGCAATCCCAGGAGACAGCAGAATTGAGGAGAAGCAGCTAGAGAAATTAGTGAAATACGAAGATCTAAAAATCGAGCTGCAACGACTCTGGCATAAGCCAGTGAAAGTAGTCCCAGTGGTCCTTGGCACGCTGGGCACAGTACCAAAGGATCTCAGCGGACATTTGAAAACCATCGGAATTGACAAAATCTCCATCTATCAATTGCAAAAGGCCACTTTACTGGGATCGGCAAACATAATTCGCCACTACATCACTCAGTCTTAGGTGCTTGGGAAGCGCCCGACTGGTGATGAAATATGAAATCCAGCATAGTGATCTCGTTTGCTGTGTTGTATTGACATAATAATAATAATAATAATAATAATAATAATAATAAGAAGAAGAAGAAGAAGAAGAAGAAGAAGAAGAAGAAGAAGAAGAAGAAGAAGAAGAAGAAGAAGTCTTTGAGAATGGTATGCACCTTCCTAGAACAGCGAGATGTGAAGATATCATCCAGGGCGGTTAGCTGGAGCCCAATGATGTTCTGGGCAGTTTTAATAATTCTAATAATATCATCTCCTCATTTAAAAGAATGCAAATGACCAGTTGTCTGCAAATGTAAAACCATTCATTTCTCACCACCCAGTCAGAGCTGAAGCAGCTTCTTGGATGAAAAGCAAAATGTCTTCAAAGAAAAACCAGAAGATACCTCTTCAAAAAACCATCTTTGGGACAACTATGATCTGGATGACTGAGAATCTTCATAGACACTGTTGGTTTCTTGAAATTATACTTCCTGGAATTTTTGATGCAGCTTAATGTATATCAAAAGGGACTATTTCATCAGGGCGTTCATAGCTAACTGTATTTTAGAGTTCCCATTCATGAACTTTTCACTAAAACTTATAGAACGCCTAAGTTTCCTTGGAGTACAATTTTGAAACTATCTTATGGAATCTGCTGTGAAGAAGAAGAAAATCATCATGGGTGACTAACTCCAATCCTCTGTTTTTCACATAAGTGCCTCCTTCGTGATCATCATGGAAACACTTCAGCGGTTGAAACTGTCCCTGTTGCCTTTTGTTTAGCTGAGTTATGAAATATTTGTCAGAGTTTGTTGCAGCACAGACATTCAGACAATTCAGCAGGATTCAAAACTTCTTTATATGTATAATAACACATAAGGGAAATATACAATACCCATATTGGGTTTTTTCCAGCATGGTAGAGAGAAGAGATTGTAAATAGGTACAGAGACCCGGGGCAGCAAAACAAAGGAACTCTTCTATATACAGAGACTGTTAAGCTAAGCAATGCCCAAACTGTTTCAGTCACCAAACAGCCCTCATTGGCTGACCTGTTGCTATGCCTATTCCAATTCACAAATATATCCACACTGACAATATTTAATTCAGAAAGGAGAAAAAATAATAATAGAAACTATAGAAAAGACTGGATTCCATTAATGCAAGCCCCCATCCCCCAAACAATAAATAGTAGTAGCAGCAATATTTGGGCAGGGAGACAATGAGAAAGAAATTAGATGCAAAAAACTGACTGTTGAGACAAAGCAAACACCCTGAGTTAAGAATGTTTTTGTCAATTGTGTGCATCAAAGGGAGTCCTGGGGGGGGGGAGAGAGATGAGCAATAGTTTTATAATTTCTACTTTTTCTTTGACAAATATCCACTTTGGGATGGAAACACCCTCATCACTTTATTGAATAGTTGCTCTTCCATGATTGACAAGAAACTGGATTGTTTACAAATGAACTTCAGAAAACTATTAGGAATATGGGATGTCTTCAGGGAGGAAGTTCACAATAATCAGATTGGAATAATTGCACCTGTACAACCAACCAACTGGTTTTATTTATTTATTTATTTGTTTGTTTGTTTGTTTGTTTGTTTGTCTGTCTCTGTGTTTGTTTATTTGATTTTTATGTCGCCCTTCTCCTTAGACTCACAACATGTTAGCAATAGCACTTTTTAACAGAGACAGCATATTGCCCCCACAATCCGGGTCAATATGAGAGTCAATTGGGCCTAGTGGTTAAAGGAGCAATCTAGAAATTAGGAGGCCATGAGCTTTAGTCCCACGTTAGCCATGGAAGGTTGGCTGGGTGATTTGGGGCAATCACTAGGAGACTGTAAGTTCTAGTCCTGCTTTAGGCATGAAGGTGTATTGAAAGATTTCCTGTCTTATTTGAAAAAAAATAATTAAATGGGATAGGTGGATGGGTAGATAGATAGGTAGGTAGGTAGGTAGGTAGGTAGGTAAATAGATGGATGCATGGATGGATGCATCGATACATGGATAGATAGATAGATAGGTAGATAGATAGATAGATAGATAGATAGATAGACAGACAGACAGACAGACAGACAGACAGACAGACAGACAGACAGACAGATATAGATGATATAGAGATAGATACACAAACACGAACACACACACACTTTATATACACAGTATTTATATAAATGTGTAAAGTAAAACATTAGGTTCCATTACCATATGTAAAGGTTTTCATTGTAAAGAAGAAATACAACAGAAAATAATGAAAACACAAAACTAGTTTATGTGGTAAGTAAATAAACAATGCAACCCACCTGTAGAATTTGAATTCATAAGGGCAGTTCCTTAGATTGAGAAACCACTCCACCATCTCCTTAGGCTTTGATGAGATTGAAGATATACAACACACTGACATATCAGGTGGAGCGCGTGATTGCAGTAACATTATCTTAAAAGTTATATAACACTAACCTGTTAGAAATGTGCAGATTTAACACACTGTTTTTCGTACATGGGGAATAAGTAGAAAAAAGGAAATTTATCATGCGTACCAATAATGCAAATCAACATGAATTCAGAGAAGAAGAAAAATATTCAGAAAAAAAATCAAGATTGGGACTTGGAAGCTTGGTTTGATACTGATCATAATTCCAAGGTATGTCCATGCCATGTCTTTAATTTTACCATATATTCCAGTGATGGCAAAACCTTTTTTTTCCTCGGGTGCCGAAAGAGCGTGCGTGCGTGCATGCAATTGGTGGGCTCTGTATACTTGTGTTTCGCTTTCCCCAGGCGCCAAAGGCTTCCTTGGAGCTGGGGGAAGGTAAAATGCCCTCCTCCATCCCCCTCAAAGACTCTCTGGAATCCAAAATTGCCCTCCCAGAGCCTCCGTGTGAGCCAAAATCAGCTGGCCAGCACACTCACTTCTGTTGGGCCCTGTAGGCTTGTGTTTCACCCTCCCCAGGCTCCAAAGGCTTCCCTGAACCCAGGGAAGGGTAAAGACGTCCTCCCCCATCGCCGTGGAGGCTCTTTGGAAGCCCAAACCACCCTCCCAGAGCCTCTGTGTGAGCCAAAACTCAGCTGGCTGGCACACACATGCATGTTGGAGTCTTCGGAGAGGGGCGGCATACAAATCTAAGTAATAAATAAATAAATAATAAATAAATAAATAAGCTAGGGCAACAGCTCGCGTGCCAGCAGATATGGATCTGCGTGCCACCTGTAGCACCCATGTCATAGATTCGCCATTATTGATCTATTCATTCGCTGGTGTGCAGCTCGTAAACTTTCGCTAACAAAGTTCTATCATTCCCGCCATGTCTATGTTTATTCCTATTTTTAGCTGTTATGTTGGGTCATCCTTTTACTTGTATTTTTCCACTGAATTGCCTAGCTACTTCAGGCTATTTATGTCTTCATGCTCCTTAGTTGAAGCTACACCCTGGTTTGTAAGAGAGAGAGAGAGTTGAGAATGCAGAGGCTGAATATATTTCATAACTCAAGAAATCGGATGTGATATCTCAGTCTTGTGCCTGCAGCCTTGGCATTTACCAGGACTTCTCATTTTTTTTTGTTTCAATTTTAAATAAACTAATAAGCAGGTAGTCAGCAAGTTGGAAAGCCAAGCACCCTCCGACAACATCTCCTGTATTTCCTACAGTGCCTCCGGGCTGCCCTTATCAATTCAGAAGACATAATTCAAAAATAATGACTACAGCTGGTTACAAGCCATCACTTTGCTTGGAACTATGTCTTCCTTTGGAGAAAAAGACCTTTTGGGTTCAGGATGCCAAGAAACTTCCCAGAATTTTACAAAGGAAGGATGAGGAGCAACCTTGTTAAATGGCTTTCTAGGAAACACATGTATGGACTCATACCACAATAGCAGCTATTTTATGTGATGTGCCGGTGTCTGGAGGCTGTTGGGGCCTGGGTGGGTGTCAACAGACTCAAACTCAACGCTGGCAAGACGGAGTGGCTGTGGATTTTGCCTCCCAAGGACAATTCCATCTGCCCGTCCATCACCCTGGGGGGGGGGGAACTACTGACCCCCTCAGAGAGGGTCTGCAACTTGGGCATCCTCCTCGATCCACAGCTCACATTAGAGAAACACCTTTCGGCTGTGGCGAGGGAGACGTTTGCCCAGGTTCACCTGGTGCACCAGTTGTGGCCCTATTTGGACCGGGAGTCACTGCTCACAGTCACTCATGCCCTCATCACCTCGAGGCTCGACTACTGTAACGCTCTCTACATGGGGCTACCTTTGAAAAGTGTTTGGAAACTTCAGGTCATGCAGAATGCAGCTGCGAGAGCAATCATGGGCTTTCCCAAATATGCCCATGTTACACCAACACTCCGCAGTCTGCACTGGTTGCTGATCAGTTTCCGGTCACAATTCAAAGTGTTGGTTATGACCTATAAAGCCCTTCATGGCACCAGACCAGACTATCTCAGGGACCGCCTTCTGCTGCACGAATCCCAGCGACCAGTTAGGTCCAACAGAATGGGTCTTCTCCGGGTCCCTTCAACTAAACAATGTCGCTTGGCGGGACCCAGGGGAATATCCTTCTCTGTGGCGGCCCCGACCCTCTGGAACCAACTCCCCCCAGAGATTAGAATTGCTCCCACCCTCCTTGCCTTTCGTAAGCTTCTTAAAACCCACCTCTGACGCCAGGCATGGGGGAATTGAGATACTCTTTCCCCCTAGGCCTTTACAATTTTATGCATGGTATGTCTGTATGTATGTTGGTTTTACAATAGGGGTTTTAAACTGTTTATATTGGATTGTCATATTACTGTTTACTACTGTTGTTAGCCGCTGTTTACTACTGTTGTTAGCCGCCCTGAGTCTACGGAGAGGGGTGGCATACAAATCCAATAAAATAAAATAAAATAAAATTATGAATCAACTAGCTAAACACCCATGCTTCCCTATGAAACTATGTGATGGGACTTGATAAATTGGCACTTAAAGTTTGAAAATCAATGAATAGTTAAAAAAGGGACTGTATTATTTCATTAGAGATGGTAAGCTAAGTTTCTGTTACAGATGTAATCATTGTTTGCATAGCAAATTTGTCCCTTAGATGGATTTCTCAGGACCGCTCAGGACCTCCCTGTAAACAGCACTCCTGGGTTTGCTATTTGACTGGAGGATGACCGGGCTGTTGGGTCAACTGACTCTAGAGAATGTCACATAGAACTGGCCATGGGAGAAACAGGCAGCTTCCCTTACTTGTTTTTTCCTAAACACATCTGTAAATCTTTTCCTGCATTTTTACCCCCTTTTCCCTTTAACTGGTGTTGCAGTAGAAGGAACAGATTCATCTGAACTGAGGAGGAAAATAAGGGGGAAAGTATCTGTTTCTGTCTACCAGCATCCATTGGTTTTAATCTGGCTATGATCCTGTGTGAGAAAGTTGAGGGATATTTGGAAACTCAAACAGTATTTGCTATGTAAGCAAGGAGACAGGAAGGTGTCTGTGTGTGGCTTAGCTCAGCTGTTCTGTAGTAAAGCTGCTTGTTGCAGTGAAAGCAAAAGTGAAACTGAAATGCCTCTGCTTGTGTTTTGCATTTGGATCAGATTTCTTTTCAGGTGGGGAGGGGGAAGTAGAACACCTTAGCATCAGAGCTTGTTAATAATAATAATATAAGAAATACTCATGCTCCAATGGTCATTTTGAAAAAAATCCTTTCTTAGTGAGCACTTAGAAGGCAAGAGGAACATATGTGACTAGTTATGATAGAGTACCCCAAGGTTACTTACAACTCTATTCTAAATTCCAACAGCCCCTCCATAAGATCACATGATTGCATTTTGGAAAATTGCCATGCATTACAACCATTTGCAATATCCCACCATTACATGACTGCAATTACATTGGATGGTTGTTGTTTTTTGCCAGAAATATTGGTGTTTACTTCCAGTTTCTCATACAAAAAAAGTCTATCTCAGACCGTATTTTTATTTAACCACCATGGTGATTCACTTAATGACTAAAGTAAAAAAAAAAGGTTGTAAAATTGAGCCTGGCCACATGGGTTTAGCAATTGGCATGACTGATGACCATAATTCTCGGCTTAAGTAAGGTATGGTTCTAAATTGGGAACTGTCTTCAGTAGTTCACAAAGGGCTTAACTTGGCCTGTTCTCAATCTTCCAAATATGCCCTGATCTCCAAAAGAACTTGAATATAAAGATTTCCTAAGATTTCATCCTCTGTGGGAAAACAGGAGCAAGGTGGACATTTTTGAAACAAGCAAAACCTTATAGACGGACCTCACTCCATAAAATACCTTGGCATACTCATATCAAATGACCAAGGTGTCAAAGGCCACTGCAACAGCATCGCCAAAAAGGCTTCAAGAGTTGTTACCTAATCCTACATAGCTTCTACGCTGGTAATCTCACACTACTAACCAGAACATACACATTTTTCACCAGACAAATCCTTGAATACAGCTCATCAGTTTGGAACCCACACCTCATTTCACACATAAACATTCCAGAAAATGTCCAGAAATACTTTACTAGAAGACCTTTCCACTCGCAACAGAATACCCATGCAACGACTTACAATCCTAGGCTTAGAAAGCTTAGAACTACATCATCTTAAACACGACCTAGCATAGCCCATAAAATCATCTGCTACATCCTCCTTCCTGTCAACGACTACTTCAGCTTCAACCACAACAATACACAAGCACACAACAGACACAAACTTAAAATAAACCGCTCCAAACTCGACCGCAGGAAATACGACTTTAGTAACTGAGTAGTTAATGCATTGAATTCACTACCTGACTCTGTAGTATCATCACCCAACCCCCAAAACTTTGCCCTTAGACTATCCACTATTGACCTCTCCCAATTCCTAAGAGGTCAGTAAGGGGCGTGCATA
Source organism: Erythrolamprus reginae (assembly GCF_031021105.1). NCBI lineage: Eukaryota > Metazoa > Chordata > Lepidosauria > Squamata > Dipsadidae > Erythrolamprus > Erythrolamprus reginae. Next base: position 271,696 of record NW_027248474.1, on the reverse strand, counting down.
AGTGCACCAGCGTGTCTTCCGTCCCCTGTCCTAGTGTTTCTCTCTTACTAGTATCACATTTATAAACATTATTATATCTTTGTATACCACCAATATGTACTTGACAAAACAAATAAATAAATAAAATAAATTGCAGATTTATTTTATTTCCATACGTTGCTTGACCTTTCTGGAAAGCACGGCTACAAAACTGAACAAACAAAAGAGTAAAAATCAGCCCTCAGATCCACTCAGCTGGCTGCCCCTTTTTCCTTCTCATACCTTGCAGGAAAACAGAGACCTTCAGCTCCCCCTGTACTTAGCTAGGCTTCTGTGCTATGCAACAATCAGGCAGGTGCACCTGGAAAAATTGGAAAGTTTCCTAAATCCAAGTGAGTTGAAAGCCCAGAGATGGAAAGTTAGAATTTTCCTCTTCCATTTCCAAACTGAAATGGGGGTACTGTTTCAAGGAAAACCATTTTGTTTGTTTGTTTGTTTGTTTGTTTGTTTGTTTGTTTGTTTGTCCAATACACAAATACATAGGAAGAAAAATAGACATGTGATAATATAAAAGAGGGTGAACGTGAACTTAGAGGAGAGGATATATGAAAGGAAGAGAATATATAAGATAGGTGAAAGAAAGGAAAGACAATTGGACAGGGGACGAAAGGCACACCAGTGCACTTATGTACGCCCCTTACTGGCCTCTTAGGAACCTGGAGAGGTCGATCGTGTAGAGTCTAAGTGAGAAGTGTTGGGGGTTAGGGGTTGACACAATTGAGTCCGGCAATGAGTTCCATGCTTCGATAACTCGAAGCAGGTTTTAACCCTGCTTCCCTTTTACAAAAATCAACATTTCCAGGTTTCTGTGTGATCCATCAATCTAAGCTGAGTTTGCTTCAGCCAGGCTGAAAGTACAGTCCACTCATTTGCAATTTGGCAATAGCAGATAATCAATTTGCCATTCTAGCCATTAAAAAAAAAAAGCCACTCCATAGTCGGAAGCCATATGTTAAGGTTTGCTCTCAAAGCTTCTTTGCAAAGAATATACTGTACACGGTTTGGCTTTGAAGGGAATGTGAAGCTTATTAAAAGAACGAAAAGCCTTCCTGCTACTTTCAAAAAGATGTTTTCTTTGTTCATTTAAAGGACTTGTTTCCCTTCTCATAATCTGGGGAATGAACAATGAAAATCAATGCAGAGCAACCCAAATTAAGTGAGCACTGGGCCCCCCAAATGCAGAAAATAACCATTAATCATATGCAGAGTCAATATTACCAATTAGTTTAGAGAATAGAATAAATCCCATCCTTGCAGGAAACAAATGGCCTTATTGTGCAACAAGAGAAGGGAAACAATATCTACTGTAGAAGAAGCCTTAAAATACTCAGAGAATGAGTTAAGAATAAAACAAAAGCCTCTTTCATGGAGAAGGAAATCATAGACTAAACCAAGCTTATAATTCTTATGTATTCAAATTAATGTTTATGCTTTGTCTGTAACCTTATCCATGCAAATATAGATAGATAGATAGATAGATAGATAGATAGATAGATAGATAGATAGATAGATGATAGATAGATAGATAGATAGATGACAGATAGATGACAGATAGATAGATAGATAGATAGATAGATAGATAGATAGATAGATAGATAGATAGATAGATAGATAGATAGATAGATAGATAGATAGATAGATAGATAGTACAGAGTGACCATGTCTGTGATTTTATCTCACCTCTTCTAATACTAGTCATAACACAACCTTCTGGGTGTGATTTGTCAGCCTTATGCTTTTTCATATTGTTCCTATCAATTAACTGGTTCATGAGGAAGGTAGGTTATTTCTGTCTTCTTGTATTTGGGTAAAATAAATCATTGAAATAGGAAAAAGCAATTAATTAAGACATTGTGTCAGACCCTTGGTTAGCTCCATGTGAAAACAAATGACAAATTGATGCATGAAGCATGGATAATGTTATTGCTAATATCTGCTAGAACAAGTTTTTAAACCCTCTTTGTGGATTCAATACTAGCAAGTAGACCCAATGTTGAAATTATCTAAAGATAAATAAAACGGAAGAAGAAGGAGAAGTAGGAAGAGAAGGAGAAAAAAGAGGAGGAGGAGGAAGAAGAGAGGGGGAAGGAAAAGGAGAAGGAGAGGAAGAGGGAGAAAGAAAGGGAAATGAAGAGAGGAAGGGAGAAGGAGAGAAAGGGAGGGAGAGAGAAAGAAAAAGAGAAAGAAAGAAGGTAAGTATAGCTGGTAAGGATTTTCTAACAATTTGGTGAACCTTTATTGATTATGCATGAGAGATACCAATATTTTTCACAGTGCATATTATAATCAATGGTGAGATAGTTATTAGTTTAGAAAAGAGCCACAAAACATTGTGGCATTGAATATTAAGATTTAGAAGTATGTTTAACATACTTGGAAATTCTATTCTACAACTTAATCTTCTTGTAGAATAAACAAAGAGATTAAATTTAAATCTCCTTAAATTTAATGAATAGATAAACCTTTCAGCAATGATAATTTGGCTTAATATTTTGGACAGTTTTTAAGAAAGATTTTGTTGTGCTGTTTTGATTATTTATATGTAGAGCAAAGTTTTTCATGGAACCACAATGGAATGATTCATTCCAGATTTAATTGGGGATACTAGGGCATGGACTATACTAGGGCTTAACCATCAATATATAGAAACATGGAACATAGAAGTCTGACAGCAGAAAAAGACCTCATGGTCCATCTAGTCTTTCTTTCTTTCTTTCTTTCTTTCTTTCTTTCTTTCTCTATCTATCTATCTATCTATCTATCTATCTATCTATCTATCTATTTATTGGATTTGTATGCCGCCCCTCTCCGCAGACTCGGGGCGGCTAACAACAGCAATAAAACAGCATATAATAATAATCCAATACTAAAACAGTTAAAAACCCTTATTATAAAACCAAACATACGTATATACATACCATGCATAAAATTGTAAAGGCCTAGGGAGAAAGCGTATCTCAATTCCCCCATGCCTGGCGGCAGAGGAGGGTTTTAAGCAGCTTACGAAAGGCAAGGAGGCTGGGGGCAATTCTAATCTCTGGGGGGAGTTGGTTCCAGAGGGCTGGGGCCGCCACAGAGAAGGCTCTTCCCCTTATACTATTTTCTGTATATTAGTCCTTCTGTAATACATTACTTAGTGGAAAACAAAATTGATGATGAAAGGAAATAGTCATTTTACATTTTTCTTTTCCTAAATATGTGCTGGCCCTACACCAGTGATGGCAAACCATTTTTTTCCTCGGGTGCCGAAAGAGCGTCGGTGAGCATTATACATGAGTACCCACACCTATAATTCAATGCCTAGGGAGGGCAAAATAGCTTCCACTATTCCCCAGAGGCCCTCTGGAGGGTAGAAACAGCCTATTTCCCAATTTCTTGTGGGGCCAGTAGGCTCGTGTTTCACCCACCCAAGACTCAATCCAAAAAAAACCTTCCCAGAGGATCTGTGCGAGCCAAAAATCAGCTGGCCAGCACACACATGCACATTGGAGCTAAGCTAGGGCAATGGCTTGTGTGCCACCTGTGGCACCTGTGCCATAGGTTCACCATCACTGCCCTGCACCATTGAACTAAAGATCTTCTTTCCCTAGGAAATTGTTACAAAGTCCAAAAGCCCTGGAGTTCAACAAGGAATTTTTCTATTTTTATTCAAAGATGGTTGTAAAAGTAGCTCAGAACAAGTATACCACCTGCCAACATTTCATATGAGAACATTACAATGTGGATCACACCACGAGAGAATCCCTGAATTCTGTTACTTGTGGCTGAAAAACCATGTAGTCATTGATTCCAAGACTATGTGCCTGCCATTTCCAACTATTTAATTCAGCTACTTGTCATGGCCCACATGAGATTCTCTCACAGCACACATCTTGAAATTCATGTTCTGTTGCATTGGTGCACAGCAGCTGCTCTAATACATCACGTTTCCTCTGGATAGTAAAATAACCCACTTTCTGATTTGCACAAGACATTAAGCCATCAACGATGTAAATTGGCTGGGTTGGACGCACAGTAAGCAAACCCCAAAACAAATAAACAATACACACAAAAATTTCAAGGTTAAAAGGAACCAAGCTTTGCGCACTCTGCACATGGAGTCATTAGGTGTTTAACAGCCTTGATTGGATGCATTGTATGGGCACAGTATGTGGAAGAATGCTTGGTGTTAAAAGGCCATGGCAAATTCTGATACAAAATTGATCTGACTCCTAAATTAATGTGGCGTTCAACCATTAATTAAGCTGCACTCTCCTTATTTCCCAAGAGTACTACAATGAAAAAGAATGTCAAGACGCTTGGAAAGGAAATATTTTCTGGAGGAATTTGATTCAAAATGCATAATTCAATGCAACTTTTACACAACCATTTTCCAAAAGGAATTGAGGGAATGAAATAGACTAGACTTTATTGGTGGGTGCATAAAAAGGTGGGATGAATCACAAATTTGGGGACCTATTTTTTTTTCCCACCAAGCACAGCCAGTTCCTAAGCATTGTCAAAGTTGCATGCAAACCTCATCCCATTTTCTAGATAGCCCTGAAAAAGTCAGAAGACTTCCCAATTTGGAAAACATTACAATTTTAGTGTAAATAGATTTAATATCAAATCAACCACAATAAAAAGTCAACTAAATTTCAGCCAAATCTCTCCCAATCCCAAAATACAAAAAGGACCACACAAAAAAATTCTGATCCGGTCCAGGCATAATTAATATGACTCCATCTATTTTGCACTCGTATGTCCTACAGCTGCATCAGTTGTCAGTTCCCACATGCTATCAATGAAATGAAAGTGTTTAGTACGACCTCATCTATTTTTCCATCATAGCTGCACCTGTCAGGTCCTTCATTTCAAATAGGCCAATGCTAGAGCTCAGACACAACCTAATGGTTAATAGGAGTACATCTTTGCTAGCATCACATAGTCCTTTAGATTTTCGTAAACCAGATCCTGATTACTAGCAATCGGTAAAGGGAAAGTGTTCTGCCGGGCTCTAAGGTATGAGTCTCCCGAAAATTCAAGGGTACAAATTTCAGACACACACACACTTGAAAGTTCAAAAACAATGTTCCTTATCACAAAAATTCAAAAGAAACAAAGCACCCTTTTTGTATTGCAAAGAGCACTCGTCCCAAAACAACCTGGTAGTCTGTACAATCCCCTTAATCAGTCCTTAAGTACTTAGCTAGCAGCTGTGAAGGAACGTCACAGCCCTCCTTCTTCCATGAAGTGAAACACACACACACTTTGCTCTGCTTTGGTTTCAAAGTCGTGAAAAATCAACAAAGTCCAGAAACAGCAAAGCACCGTTCTGTAGAAAACAACGATCAGATAATCTTCCACAACAGCCAAGCCAGCATGCTGCTATTTATATCAGCAGCTCTAATTACTGGAGCCCCACCCAAACACAGGTGGCCTCTCTTATCTCCTGTAATATTTCTTCAATTGGTCTCTTCGATGCATAATTCTGCGCATGCGTGGGTCTAACACTTCCTCATCCGAATCGACCGAAGATAATGGAGATTGGCTTCCTGGGCTGTGTGCCAAGCCCCCCTCTTCCAAGTCTCCCCCACCTTCTTCTTCATCCGAGGAAACTGCACTACCTGACTCTGTCGGTAATAAAACAGGCCTATGACATGTTGATGTTTCCCCTGCATCCACCTCCACATTCCTTGGGGCAGGAGCTGGGCCAGAGCCAACCACAACAGAAAGCAGGCTCTTTTTTGAACTGAATCAAGTAACCAAAAAAAAGTCTATACACTTTCTCCTTGCCCCAAATTTCATTCTGCTCGCTTCAGACTAAAGCAGGCAAAATGAAACTCTATGAATTACAATATTCAAATCTACAAATATGTGTTTTTTTAAAAAAATTCCAGATAGTTATATTCAGTGATGGGCTCCTACGTGTACAGCCATGTATGCAGAACTGGTAGAAAAATATTTTGGTCAGGTACACAGAACCGGTAGAAGAATTTTGAATATTTTTCCTTTATTCCCTTCTGGGCTCAGGGTATATTTTTTTCCTATTGCAGTAAATGAGGTTGAATGTGTATAATTTTAGAAGAGCTGTGCGTGCGCATGTGAGTGTACATACATATACATTTTATATAGTAGATAATGTATATTTTTGTGTGCCTGTGTATAATATCTATGTACACATATGGCATATATACATAGAATTAAATAGTATATTTTGGATGTTCAGTAAGAGTAACTAGATAGGGAAATTGTATCTTTTTGAGGCAAGGAGAGGCCGGGCACCCTAACCCAAACCGTTGACATGAGTGACGTCTAGTTAGCCATCTTTAACCCAATCATGTGACCTTGATTGACCCAGTCTGCGTAATCCAGACTGAGGACCAATAAAGAACTAAAAGTATTGTTAAGTCCACTAGACTATACATACAGTTACAGATATTTATTTGATAAGATATGTACCATTTATTTGTGTATCCACCCATCCGTCCATCTGTCCATCCGTCCATCCATCTGTCCATCCATCCATCCATCCATCCATCCATCCATCCATCTATTTATTTATTTCCCAGAGATATGCCATTACATTCCAGAAAATTTAGGCACTTTATAATAGGGAAAAATAGAGTAAAAAGAATGAAAGAACATATACATAAACTAACAACCTACAGTTTAACTACATTTTTGGAGTAAAATGATTCTTAATTTCATACTGCACCTCCCTCCAGAAAAGCCATCATGAGTCGTCAAAAACTTTACCGAGATTGGGCAACCCAAACATAATGCAGTTAACTGTCCCAGTGGAGGGATCCATCACTGAAAATGTTGACTCCTGGGGTCCTTTCAAGTGATATATGCCATCACACCATGTTGCAACACCATCAGAATGTATTTCAGCTATCTGTCCAGAAGGATTGCATAATGATAGTAATTTCTGTCTTAAGAACTCCGTGAGTAGATAGATGGAAGTACAACAATGTTGTAAACGTTCCGTGATTGCTAAGTAGCAAATTGCATTGAAAAGGTTTAGCAAAGGAATGGCATCAAAACATTTACCACCAAGGAAAAACAAACAACGTGATGGGAAGGGTTCTTAATCTGGACAATACAGCTGCAACCCAAATAATATTCTATAGCAACCAAGTTCACGCTGCAGCATCAACCATCTACCAATTACAGCCTAAAGCAGCCCCTTTTTGCTCGTCCATCCCCCCAGCCTAGGTGTCTTTGCACAGGATTAGCCATTATCAAACTGTAGGGCAGATGCTACAAAAGAAGCTAAAAGGCTTTTCTAAATAAGGGGTGGAATTTTTTTTTGTAGGACAATTTATCTGCTCTTCTGATAACTAGCAAATCACTGTGTTTTGCTGGTTATAACATATTATCTTCTCACTTACTTGATTCCTCACTGAGAAACATACTCTTGCCTTCCTCTCCTTTCTTTTCCTCCTCCTCCTCTTCAAATAAACCTTCTCCTCTGTAAAGTAAAACTGCAAAGTTCCCAAGCCCTTGGAATGCCTGGCTGATTTCAATCCATCCCTGGCACCTTTTCACCCTGTTAAAACTTCAGTAAAATCCAACCATCTCCTCCTGTGAACTGAAGCAGTCTTTCCACCCCACCCACCACCACAAAACCCACAAAAACAGCAAGGGTGGGGTGGGGGTTTCCTTGTTTCCCAAGAAGGTTCTCGTGTACCAGCAGAGCCCACACCAGGTATTCTTGTTCATGCAGAGAACGGGCCATTAACTGCCTTGAAATTTAATCCCGCTCAGGGCATGATCTCATCTGTTAGCCCACATATAGAGACGTACGCACACACTCACCTGGCAGTGGGAGAATTTGGGAAGCCTATATCCTTCTCTGCCAGGTTCTGGGGTATGTGATTGTGTGTACGTGTTGGGTTTGTGGAAAGGAACGATCCAGGTAGTGGAATCGGCGACGAAGAAAGTTTGACCTCCTGATTTCCTTCGGCTGCGTGTAACCGTACACCTTATTTTTTCCCCTCTCTCCCTGGAATAATTAGCAGCTTGCCTTCCTCAGTTACCTGGGCTTGCCTGACCTGTTTTGCTGTAAGGTGACATCAGCTCTTTTGATCTCTCCAGTTGAATTTACATGTTCTTCGGACACAATCGCCAAATGACTGACTTTGGAATCAACCTACCCAATCTAGTCCCGACCTCCTCTTCCTCTTCCTTCCTCCTTTCCCCTCCCTCTCTCCTCTCACTTTTAAAAAAATTGTTTTTCATTTTTAAACATTGCTTAAATGTTTTTTTAATTATTTTAAATTGGTTTTTTTAATTGTTTTTCGTTTTTAGCCATCGCAATATTTTAACACGGATCTACACCCGTTTTCATAGATTATTTCTACTTGGTAATATACAATATTTCATATGTTTACAAAGTTCCATATTTTCTCCTCTCACTTTTAGTCTTATATCTTTTTCAGAGGAAGCTGCCTGTTCAAAGTCCGTGATTTTCAGGGACTTTTCTGAGTGATTGAACTGAAGCCGGGGGTTCTATAAGAAAATGGAATGAATTTGGACTCATCAGAAGGAGCCTGTGGAATTATTTACATAAAGATAGAGATGATAGATAGATAGATAGATAGATAGATAGATAGATAGATAGATAGATAGATAGATAGATAGAGAATACAATAGGCTAGATTTAAAACAACTGTTTGAAGGTCAGGCAGTAGGAAAAGCAAGTAGGATGCTTGGCTGCATAGCTAGAGGTATAACAAGCAGGAAGAGGGAGATTGTGATCCCACTATATAGAGTGCTGGTGAGACCACATTTGGAATACTGTGTTCAGTTCTGGAGACCTCACCTACAAAAAGATATTGACAAAATTGAACGGGTCCAAAGACGGGCAACAAGAATGGTGGAAGGTCTTAAGCGGGCCGGTGTGCTGGAACCCGGAAGATAGCTCATGTGCCCTGAGAGTTGGCTCTGTGTGCCATTTCTGGCAGCCGTGCCATAGGTTCGGTGGAGCAAAGCTCTAAATGATTCTGCTTCTCATTACACTAATTACACCACTTACATTCTCCCTCCACTGTCATGCTTTACAACCACGTCGACCTCCATGTGTGAAATTAAACAACACATCAAGTTTGTTAGCTGTGACAGGAAAGAAAGGAATATTCTTAAGCACGTGCCATCTCTACAGTTTAAAGCTTCAGCAATTTTCTGACTTTGGCCATCTTAATTAATTGGACAGGTGATTACCAAGAAATCACACCACTTAAAACTAGATTGGGAAAGAGGAACAACATTTTAAAAGCAGGCAAAGGAAAACTACCTCTGTCATGTTGACAAGGAAACGACATGTTTTGTGTACTTTATGAAACCGTCACGGTTTGAGTTTGATTCGGAGTGTGTTTATTTTTTCAATTCTCACTTCTATCTGAATTAGAGGAATACTATTTGCATATGCTTCTACTTTATTGCAAATGGGCAATTTTACTCGTGCAGTCAGCATAATAAATGAGCATTTGCAAGTGCTCCAGAAGGGGGAAGAATGTTTTTAACAAGCAGGGAATATGTTGCAATAGTCATATCAGTCTCAACACGTTTGGGCCGGTTTGTCCACTGCCTCTGTCTTTTCTGCATGGCCCCAAGAAGAAAGTAGAACAGAAGACAGAAGCATTTTTGTGGCTGTCGGCTTACGAACTAAGACCTAAGCATAGCCCATAAAAATCATCTGCTCCGAGTCTTTGGAGAGGGGCGGCATACAAATCTAAATAATAATAATAATAATAATAATAATAATAATAATAATAATAATAATAATAATAATAATACAACGTCCTTCCTGTCAGCGACTACTTCTGCTTCAACCACAACAACACACAATAACACACAACAAATACAAACTTAAAGTAAACCCCTCTAAACTCGACTGCAAGAAATAAGACTTTGGTAATCCATGCATTAAGTAGTTAATGCATGGAACTCATTACCTGACTCAGTAGTATCATCACCTAACCCCCAAAATTTTACCCTTAGGCTATCCCTTGTTGACCTCTCCTAATTCCTAAGAGGTCATTAAGGGGCATGCATAAGTGCATCGCCGTGCCTTTCGTCCCCTATCCTTATTTATTTTTATTTATTTAATTGGATTTGTATGCCGCCCCCCTCCAAGGACTCAGGGCGGCTCACAGCATATACAAGAAACAATAATAAATAATCGAATTAATAATACATTAAAAATCAATCCTAAAAATTCTTCTTTAAAAAACTTCCAATAACCATTCATTCGACAATCACACTAAAAAAAAAACAATCATTGGTCAGGGGGATTTTCGTATGTCCTTATGTTTCTCTCTTACTAGTATCATGTATATAAGTATTGTTATATCTTTGTATACTACCAATATGTACTTGACTAAACAAACAAACAAACAAACAAATAAATAAGATTAGTCCAGACAAGAAGCACACCTAGAAGTAGAAAATGAATGTCAGTTAGAGGGAGATCCCCCAAATATATCCTAGACCTTACCAACCACTGCCTGACCAATACATACTTCATCTATAATGAACAGATATAAACAGATAGAGGGAGCCCCCATGGGATCACCTCTATCACCTGTCATAGCCAACCTCTATATGGAATATTTCGAAAATAATGCATTAGAGCAAGCCAAATACAAACCCAAACTTTGGCTGACATATGTTGATGATACCTTTGTAATTTGGCCACATGGTAAAGAAAAACTAGACAATTTCCTCACACATCTCAACAGCCTACACCCCAAAATACAGTTTACCATGGAAACAGAAATCAATGATCAACTTCCCTTTCTAGATGTACTGGTCTATAAAAAACCCAATGGCAGCTTAGGACATACTATCTACCAAAAGAAAACCCATACCAACCGTTATCTAAATGCACACTCACACCACCACCCCGCACAAATCACCTCAGTGGCCAAAACTCTTATCACCAGAACCAAACGCTTAGCTGACCATGAGCACTTAAAAACTGAATTGAACAAACTCAAAGATGTATTAATTTCTAATGGATTCAAAGAGAAAACAATAACAAACCTAATCAAAAAAGAGACACCCCCCAAAAAACAAGATCAAGAACAGGACAATGGCACCACCATCCTTCCTTACATCAAAGGCACCACGGATAAAATTAGTAAAATTCTGCACAAACATAACATCAAAACTTCATTTTGCACTAACCAAAAAATATCTAATATCCTAAGGAGCCCCAAAGATAAAATTGGAATACCAAGGAATCTATGAAATCCCTTGCAAAACATGTGCAGCCACATACATTGGACAAACTAACAGAAGAGTGAGCCAACGCATAGCAGAACATGTGAATGCAGTCAAAAAAGAAGAAAAGACCTCCTCCCTTGTCCAGCACATTAAAAAAACAGGGCACGAAATTGACTTTGAAAAAACTAAATTACTCCACAAAACAGAGAATTTATATAGAAGAATTTCTCTAGAAGCTATAGAAATTGAGAGGAGACCCCTTTGCATAAATAAAAGAGATGACACGTCCCGCCTACCAGAAATTTGGAAACCAGCCTTAAACAAAAAAAACACTTCATAATAATCAGCATGTCAATCCTTCTAATAATTATGATTTTAGAATTTTATATTTGGAAATCAGCCTTAAACAAAACACTTCATAAAAATCTCCATGTCATTCCTTCTAATAATTATGATTACACCAACCAATCAGATCACTGAAACATAATCACCCAATCTATCTGCTACATTCAAAACAAATCTCCACCCCCACACTATATACTAGGAAGAAATGACAGTTGGTAACATTCCATTTTACAACAACACAAAGATTGGAACTTCAGCCTGATGATGGTGAATGTGATTAAGGGAGACTAGGATAGATCTATTTCGGCCTTATTTTGGCCTCATCAGCTAGCCATACCCACTGGGACTTGAACCTGCAACCTTTGCCTTGTAAGGCCGAGAATTATCCTCTAGGCTACAGTATCCAATCCCTTCAGCTCTGCACCAGGGAAGGGTTACATATTTTGTGTCGAATCACCCTGGTGTGTATATATATATACACACCAGGGTGATTGGGCCTAGAGGCAAAAAGGAGCTGGGTTGGGCCTAGAGGCAAAAAGGAGCTGGGTTGGGCCTAGAGGCAAAAAGGAGCTGTGACGTTCCTTGAAATATACCAGGGTGATCCGACATAAAAAAACCATATAGCCCCTCCCTGGTACATAGCTGGAAGGGATCTGATCTGATAGCACCTCTGCTAAGTCTCTGCCTTACAAGGCAGAGTCCACAGGATCAAATCCCAGTAAGGAAGGGTGTGGCTAGCTGATGAGGCCAGAACAAGGCCGAAATGGGACCATCCTAGTCTCCCTTAATTTTAAAATTCCAGCTAAAAAAACATTTGACACATACAGAATATAGTTGTCGGCTATAAATAAATTAACTGCCTTGAAGTGGCCCTGGGTTGGGCCTAGAGGCAAAAAGGAGCTGTGACGTTCCTTGAAATATACCAGGGTGATCCGACATAAAAAAACCATATAGCCCCTCCCTGGTACATAGCTGGAAGGGATCTGATCTGATAGCACCTCTGCTAAGTCTCTGCCTTACAAGGCAGAGTCCACAGGATCAAATCCCAGTAAGGAAGGGTGTGGCTAGCTGATGAGGCCAGAACAAGGCCGAAATGGGACCATCCTAGTCTCCCTTAATTTTAAAATTCCAGCTAAAAAAACATTTGACACATACAGAATATAGTTGTCGGCTATAAATAAATTAACTGCCTTGAAGTGGCCCTGGGTTGGGCCTAGAGGCAAAAAGGAGCTGTGACGTTCCTTGAAATATACCAGGGTGATCCGACATAAAAAAACCATATAGCCCCTCCCTGGTACATAGCTGGAAGGGATCTGATCTGATAGCACCTCTGCTAAGTCTCTGCCTTACAAGGCAGAGTCCACAGGATCAAATCCCAGTAAGGAAGGGTGTGGCTAGCTGATGAGGCCAGAACAAGGCCGAAATGGGACCATCCTAGTCTCCCTTAATTTTAAAATTCCAGCTAAAAAAACATTTGACACATACAGAATATAGTTGTCGGCTATAAATAAATTAACTGCCTTGAAGTGGCCCTGGGTTGGGCCTAGAGGCAAAAAGGAGCTGTGACATTCCTTGAAATATACCAGGGTGATCCGACATAAAAAAACCATATAGCCCCTCCCTGGTACATAGCTGGAAGGGATCTGATCTGATAGCACCTCTGCTAAGTCTCTGCCTTACAAGGCAGAGTCCACAGGATCAAATCCCAGTAAGGAAGGGTGTGGCTAGCTGATGAGGCCAGAACAAGGCCGAAATGGGACCATCCTAGTCTCCCTTAATTTTAAAATTCCAGCTAAAAAAACATTTGACATATATATATATATATATATATTTGTTTTCGTAAATTTTCACGGGTATATGTATGTAGATTGTTCTGAGTTCGGGTTTTGCCCTGTGTAATGTTTTGCATGTCTATGCGACGTTTCGGTAAAATCACATTTACCATCATCAGGCTGGAGTTCCAATCTCTGTGTTTTTGCAAATGAATATTAGCAACTGACATTCCTTCTTAGCATGTAGTGTGGGGGTGGAGATTTGCTTTGAATGTAGCAAATAGATTGGGTGACTATGCTTCTGTGATCTGATTGGTTGGTGTAATCATGGTTATAGAAGGAATGGTATGAAGATTATGAAGTGTTTTGTTTAAGTCTGATTTCCAAATATAAAATTCTAAAATCATAATAATTAAAGGATTGACATATTGATTATAATGAAGTTTTTATTTTGTTTAAGGCTGGTTTCCAAATCTCTGGCAAACGTGAGGTATCATCCCGTTTATTTAAACAAAAAGATCTTTTTTCAATTTCAATAGCTTCTAGAGAGATTCTTTTATATAAATTCTCTGTTTTGTGGAGTAATTTAGTTTTTTTCAAAGTCAATTTCGTGCCCTGTTCTTTTAATGTGCTGGACAAGGGAGGAGGTCTTCTCCTGTTTCTTGACTGCATTCATATGTTCTGCCATGCGCTGGCTCACTCTTCGGTTAGTTTGTCCAATGTATGTGGCTGCACATGTTTTGCAAGGGATTTCATAGATACCTTGGTATTCTAATTGGATTTTATCTTTGGGGCTCCTTAGGATATTAGATATTTTTTGGTTAGTGCAAATGAGGTTTTGATGTTATGTTTTTGTAGAATTTTACTAATTTTATCCGTGGTGCCTTTGATGTAAGGAAGGATGGTGGTGCCATTGTCCTGTTCTTGATCTTGATCCATTAGAAATTAGTACATCTTTGAGTTTGTTCAATTCTGTTTTTAAGTGCTCATGGTCAGCTAAGCGTTTGGTTCTGTTTCCAAACAGAAATCAATGATCAACTTCCCTTTCTAGATGTACTGGTCTATAAAAAACCCAATGGCAGCCTAGGACATACTATCTACCAAAAGAAAACCCATACCAACCGTTATCTAAATGCACACTCACACCACCACCCCGCACAAATCACCTCAGTGGCCAAAACTCTCATCACCAGAACCAAACGCTTAGCTGACCATGAGCACTTAAAAACAGAATTGAACAAACTCAAAGATGTACTAATTTCTAATGGATTCAAAGAGAAAACAATAACAAACCTAATCAATAAAGAGACACCCCCCAAAAAACAAGATCAAGAACAGGACAATGGCACCACCATCCTTCCTTACATCAAAGGCACCACGGATAAAATTAGTAAAATTCTACAAAAACATAACATCAAAACCTCATTTGCACTAACCAAAAAATATCTAATATCCTAAGGAGCCCCAAAGATAAAATCCAATTAGAATACCAAGGTATCTATGAAATCCCTTGCAAAACATGTGCAGCCACATACATTGGACAAACTAACCGAAGAGTGAGCCAGCGCATGGCAGAACATATGAATGCAGTCAAGAAACAGGAGAAGACCTCCTCCCTTGTCCAGCACATTAAAAGAACAGGGCACGAAATTGACTTTGAAAAAACTAAATTACTCCACAAAACAGAGAATTTATATAAAAGAATCTCTCTAGAAGCTATTGAAATTGAAAAAAGATCTTTTTGTTTAAATAAACGGGATGATACCTCACGTTTGCCAGAGATTTGGAAACCAGCCTTAAACAAAATAAAAACTTCATTATAATCAATATGTCAATCCTTTAATTATTATGATTTTAGAATTTTATATTTGGAAATCAGACTTAAACAAAACACTTCATAATCTTCATACCATTCCTTCTATAACCATGATTACACCAACCAATCAGATCACAGAAGCATAGTCACCCAATCTATTTGCTACATTCAAAGCAAATCTCCACCCCCACACTACATGCTAAGAAGGAATGTCAGTTGCTAATATTCATTTGCAAAAACACAGAGATTGGAACTCCAGCCTGATGATGGTAAATGTGATTTTACCGAAACGTCGCATAGACATGCAAAACATTACACAGGGCAAAACCCGAACTCAGAACAATCTACATATATATATATATATATATATATATATATATATATATATATATATATATATATATATAAAATAAATAAATATAAAGATATATAAAGATAACTTATAAAAATATAAGGATATTGTCACATCCCTATGTTTATATTTATATATAGTTATGTGACAATATTCCTATTGTCACATCCCTATATATAAAAGATGTAAGTGATATTTTTTTATCACTTCTATCTTTTATGTACACTGATAATTTGTGCACCAAAGATAAATTCCTTGTGTGTCCAATCACACTTGGCCAATAAAGAATTCTATTCTATTCCTTCTGTGGACTCAATTGTTACTTATCTGCCTGTTGTCAATTTTCAAGTTTTTCTGCTTGTCTCTCAGTGTCATGCCTTTAAACCATTATATGGGCTCAGTTTTTTTCCTCTGGGCAGCAAAAGCTGAACTTTTTCAAAGATTATCTCCAAAATCAACACTTACTTTTGCCCCTTAACTATAAGGCAGATTTAGCTGTAGCATTAGGAAATTTAAACATGCCTGGGATAGACATGTATCCATCCTGGGATAAAAATACAGGAAATAGTATAAGGGCAGATTAGATGGATCATGAGGTCTTTTTATACCGTCGGTCTTCTGTGTTTCTATGTTTCTATCATGTAAGAGTGAAGCAGTGGAAATAATGTGCTGGTATTTGGAGGCTGTTATTTATTTATTTATTTATTTATTTATTTATTCATTCATTCATTCATTCATTCATTCATTCATTCATCAGATTTGTATGCCGCCCCTCTCAGTAGACTCGGGGCGACTAACAACAATAAGACAATATAAACAAATCTAATATTTAACTTTAAGTTAAATTAAAAAACCCTAATTTGAGAAACCAATCATACATACAGACATACCAAGCATACATTTTATAAGCCTAGGGGGAAGGGAATATCTCAATTTCCCCATGCCTGACGACAGAGGTGGGTTTTAAGGAGCTTATGAAAGACAAGAAGGATGGGGGCAACTCTGATCTCTGGGGGGAGTTGGTTCCAGAGGATCGGGGCTGCCACAGAGAAGGCTCTTCCCCTGGGTCCCACCAGACAGCATTGTTTAGTTGACGGGACCCGGAGAAGGCCAACTCTGTGGGACCTAACTGGTTGCTGGGATTCGTGTGGCAGAAGGCGGTCCCGGAGATATTCTGGTCCGATGCCATGAAGGACTTTATAGGTCATAACCAACACTTTGAATTGTGACCAGAAACTGATCGGCAACCAATGCAGACTGCGGAGTGTTGATGTGACATGGGCATACCTTGGGAAGCCCATGATTGCTCTCGCAGCTGCATTCTGCACGATCTGAAGTTTCCGAACACTTTTCAAAGGTAGCCCCATGTAGAGAGCATTACAGCAGTCGAGCCTCGAGGTGATGAGGGCATGAGTGACTGTGAGCAGTGACTCCCGGTCCAAATAGGGCCGCAACTGTTGCACCAGGCAAACGCCCCCCTGACCACAGCTGAAAGATGTTTGTTAGGTTTTGGATGGATGACAAGACGGAGTGCTGGGGCTTCTGCCTCCCAGGGACACCTCCATCTGTCCATCCATTGCTCTGAGGAGGGAACTTTTGACTCCCTCAGAAAGAGTCCGTAACATGGGTGTCCTCTTGGATCCACAGCTGACTTTAGAACATCATCTTTGAGCTGTGGCGAGGGGGGGGGGGGCATTCGCCCAGGTTTGCCTGGTGCACCAGTTGCAGCCAACTGATGGCTGGACAGGGAGTCTCTACTCACAGTCACTCATGCCCTTATCACCTCGAGGTTTGACTGGTGCAATGCTCTCGACTTGGGGCTGCCTTTGAAGAGTATTGGGAAACTACAAATTGTGCAATATGCAGCCACGTGAGCGGTCATGGACCTTCCCAGGTATACCCATGTCTCTCCAGCACTACGCAGGCTGCACTGGCTGCCAATTGGTTTCCGGACACAATTCAAAGTGATGCTTATGACCTATAAAGCCCTACATGGCATCGGACCAGATTACTTATGGTAATCTGCCTCCTGCCGCATGAGTCCCGGCAACCAGTAAGGTCCCACAGAATCGGCCTTCTCCAGGTCCCTTCAACTAGACAATGTCGCTTGGCGGGACCTAGGGGAAGAGCCTTCTCTGTGGGGGCTCCCGCCCTCTGGAACTAGCTCCTCCCGGAGATTCGTACTGCCCCCGTCATCTTTTGCAAGAGTCTGAAGAATTATTTGTGCCATCAGGCTTGGGGCTATTTAGTATTCCCCCCCCCCTGGCCATTGAAATGAAATGTATGGTTGTTGTGTGAATGGGAGCAAGTGATTGGAAATGAATCGGGGTTCTTAAACTGGTTTATTTTAAGCTAATTGGATTTAAAATGTTTTTTAATTGTCTTTTTCATATGTTGTAAGCCGCCCTGAGTCCTCAGAGAGCGGCAGCAAATAAGTAAGTAAGTAAGTAAGTAAGTAAGTAAGTAAGTAAGTAAGTAAGTAAGTAAATAAATAAACAAATAAGCAAGCAAGAAAACAAACAAACAAACAAAAATAATAAATAAATAAATAAGCAAGCAAGCAAAAAACAAACAAACAAATAAATAAATAAATAAAAATAATAAATAAATAAACAAACAAACCCAGTAAAAGGTTCCTATGTGGTAAACTGGGAATGAGTTGCTGAGTTGTTGTTTCTTAAACAAAACAAAACAAAGCTCCCATGATTTATTTTATTTTGGCATTTACGGAGCAAAGCAAACAGACTTAACAACCTTATTGTGCAAATACCCTGCATATTAAACTAATATATGCTGCAAAATATAGCATTACATAGGTGCCAATAGTACAGTAATTTGTCCCCATTTAGAACACTCTGTAAAATGCCATCCAATTAAGCAGGCTGAGTGTTATTATGTTCCAATATGCAAAAAAGGAAGAAACACGGCTATTTTAGGTTGCTTTGTCTCGCTGTGTTTTTTTCTTATTATTATTTAAACATGGGAAATGTTTTTCCAAGCTATCATCTTACAGAAAAATGCAGGATTCATTATTCTGCTTAGATTATAGGAAGATTAATTAATTTGTTAACATATATTTTCCAACCCCTTTGGGGGAGAAAAATTGAAAATAAAGAAAAATCCCAACATTTTTTGCTTTTAGTGCTTTTACAAACTAGTCATCTGCCAAAGTATTACATTTTCTCATGCTCCTGTTAGAGTCACAACAAACCTACGAGAATGGTTAAATGAGAGAACATTGGTCAAACTTCATCAAGCAGCTTCTTAGACAAGTCTGACTAGCTTTCTCTGATTAATAGTTGTTGCTTTTTTAATTGAAAGTTGTATACTTCTGAATATTATCCTGTGGTTGTTCTTCATAGTATCATTATTTGCATCAACAAAAGACAGATAAGGACCGGTAGAGCTGCATGAAATGTTGAATGGATGCAAATAATTAAAAACCTGTTGCTTAGTGATTTTTTAAAATCACAACAGATTTCCCAAGAGCTACTTATAACTGAGTTCTGGACTTATGACAATTTCACACAAACACACAAACACAGAGACACAAACACACACCATAATCACATTTTTGGAATTTGGCAGCTGACTCATAGAAGCACAATTTTTAGCAATTTTTTACTGATTTCTGGCATTTACTTCCAGAAAGAAACTTCCAAAAATTTATTCTGGGGAAAAAAAATACCAGTTGAGGAAAACTGGCTCATATAACAACATTCATCTAACAACCGCAGTTAAAGAGTTGTAAAATCAGACAGAGTTGTTAAGGATTGTGATTTACGATCCTAATTCAGGGCTCAATTACAGTTGTAAGATGAGGGCTACTTGTACTTTGATTTGAAGTAAATTCAAATAAATCACCTCTGCAACTGAGTTTAAAGAGGTGACTGAACTTGCAAGCATATGATTGTGACAGCTATTTTAGGATGTATTCACACACCTCAGATACCCAGGTTTCCTAGATAAATCATTCCATTTCTGACCACTTCCAATTTCATATGCATTTAGAGTGCAGTAATCCCTCGCTATACCGCGCTTCACCTACTGCGGCTTCACTTCATCGCGGGTTTTCAAGAAATATTAATGAGAAAAATCATTCGCAGATCTTCGCTGGTTCGCAGGTTTCTGAGGAAGTCGATGGGCAGATTTAAACAGCCCGCCGAACTCGATCGGCAGGGTTTTTTTAAAAAATATATCTAAAATTGTAAATACTATATTTAAATACTGTATCTAAAATAAATACTGTGTGGGAAGGGTTTATAAACACTTAAAACAATGAAAACTTACCAAACAATTACAATATAAATACTTAAATAAGTACTATCAGTCGATAAATTCCCCATCGCGGATTTCACCTATCGCGGCCAGGTCTGGAACGTAACACCAGCGATAGGTGAGGGACTACTGTATCTTGTTTCCCCATTTGTTGGTGTGGTTTTTTAAAAAAAACATACATAAGTACAGTGGTACCTCTACTTAAGAACTTAATTCGTTCCGTGACCAGGTTCTTAAGTAGAAAAGTTTGTAAGTAGAAGCAATTTTTCCCATAGGAATCAATGTAAAAGAAAATAATGCGTGCAAACCCATTAGGAAAGAAATAAAAGCTCAGAATTTGGGTGGGAGGAGGAGGAGGAAGAAGAGGAGGAGGACAGTTGCTGCAGAAAGAAGAAGGTGAGGTGAGGGGAATCAAAAAAATCCAAAACTTTAAGGCTTAAGAAAAAAAAGAGGGACTCTGAGGCAGTGAGGATGAGCATGATCCTCCCATACACCTGGTACAAGGCTGCCTCCCATACACTGCGCCAGAGAGAGAAACCCAGGGGGAATGGCAGGAAACTGGCTGGGCCTTCATGCCGCTCTCAAATTTGACAGCTAGCACGGGGGCGCAGGCTCCCAACATGTGCCGTGCATGAGATTTCACTCCTGCACATGCTCAGCAAGCCAAAGCTCATGAGATTTTGGCTATTTTCGCTGTTTTCTTGCTTTTGTGCATCCAGGGAAGCAAAAATTTTGTTGAAAGTAGCCAAAATCTCACGAATGCAAGTGTGATTTCCGCTATTTTTACCAGGGGTTTTTGCTTCCATCATCATCATCATCATCATCATCATCCAGATTTGTATGCCGCCCCTCTCCAGAGACTCGGAGCGGCTCACAACACGCATATGCAGAAGCAAAAATACTGTCGATTTTCCCCAGGAATCTTTCCGTTGTGTTGTTCCTGGGCCGAACTCTATCAGTCGTGCCATTCCTGGACCATTTCCACTGTCTGGACAGTGTCCCCCCACGTGGGCGGGGGGGAAGAGCTCATGACTTCCCACTACTGCTGCATACAGTTTTGTTCACCACATTACAAAAAAGATGTAGGAACTTTGGAAAGAGTGGGGAGAAGAGTAACAAAGACAAACATACGAGCAATTGCAGGAGCTGAGCATGGCTAGGCTAGTAAAAATAGAAGCAGGGGTGACATGATAGCAGTATTCCAATATTTGAGGGGCTGTTACAGAGCGGAGGAGGTCAATCTATTTCCCAAAGCACCTGAAGACCAGACAAGGAACAATGGATGGAAACGCATCAAGGAGCGAACCAGCGTAACTTTTCTACCAGCTCTGAATACAATGACCATTTCGAGTTCCTCACATTGCATTCAATGTTCCACCACCTTCCTTCTCCTGCCTTTCATAATTGTAATCATCTCTGTAAGGAAATAAACACAAGAGTTGGCTTCCTCCCATTATTCATCGTAAGCCAATATTACAGAAAAGGGACTATTCTCTCTTGTCCAAACCTGCTCAGGTGTGGTCTGCTCTCGTTGTGTCAGATGAAAGATTATATTCTATCTTGAAATCAGATTCCTCTACAAAGCATGCAAATCTTGAAACTATGCAGGGGTTAATTGGAAGACTGTGGGAAACATATGCCAGAGGAAGATGGCATATTTTCCCAGTGCAAAAGAAAATGTCTTTTAGATGTATCCATGGCAAAATGTCTTGCATTTACTTTTCTCCCACAAGCAGAAGGTGAGATGCAGACAAAATGAAGAAATTTACTGGCTCCAGCAGAGCCAAATTTCCGTGGCGTGTGATTTTTAGCAGAGGCTTAATTAACTCTCTCTCTCTGAGATTACTCCATTTTTTTAAATATGTTGTTTTAATTTTCATTTAGACTGTCAGGCCAAAGCCATTGTTTTGAGCTAGAGGCTTTGGCCTGCCACAAGTAGAATAGTACTGTGGGAATTGGGGAGGGGTGGTTGCATGAGAGGGAAAGATACTAGCCACAATAAATTCTTTCCAGAAGATTCAAGGTCATCCTTTGTTCAGCACCAGCCGGAAGTACAGGGGAGGATTGTGGACGTTGGGAGAACCGGAGTGGTCCATGTGATGAACTTGTGGGTGTGGGGACAAGGGATGAACCTTAACATTAATGGAGAACTGTAGGAAAAGTTAGAATCAGGATGACTACAGTTCGTAACCAACAAGGCCCTGCCAATAAATTGGAAGTTGAGAGAAGGCCAAGGTTTGTACCCTTATTTATGTACCTGATGTTATTTGGAACGCTAGATTTGACCTGGGCATTTTTCAAGAACTGGCCCTGTCTGACCCGGATAAGGTTAATCAGAAATTGGAAAACAAATATAAATAACAACCTATTCTTAACAGTAGCAGCTGATCAAAACTATATACAATCATTTACTGATATTTATAAAGCAATAAAGTCTAACACCTGGCAACTTCAAATATCAACCAACAAATGCTCTACCCTCCACATTGGCAAAAAGAATCCTAACCGCACATACGAACTGAATAAACAACCTCTCATGGCTAACCCACATTCTGTAAAAGACCTTGGGATACTAATATCGAATGACCTAAGTACTAAAGCCCACTGCAATAATATCGCCAAAAAAGCCTCTAGAGTTGTTAACCTGATCCTACGCAGCTTCTGCTCAGGCAATCTCACTCTACTCACAAGATCCTACAAAACTTTTGCCAGACCCATCTTAGACTACTGCTCATCTGTCTGGAACCCATACCACATCTCAGACATCAACACCCTTGAAAATGTCCAAAGGTATTTCACCAGAAGAGCCCTTCACTCCTCCACTCGAAACAGAATATCCTACGAAATTAGACTTACAATCCTAGGCCTAGAAAGCCTAGAACTACGGTGTCTAAAACATGATTTGAGTATTGCCCACAAGATCATATGCTGCAATGTCCTACCAGTCAATAACTACTTCAGCTTCAACCGCAACAACACAAGAGCATGCAACAAATTCAAACTCAATACGAACCACGCCAAACTTGACTGTAAAAAATATGATTTCAACAATCGAGTTATCGAAGCATGGAACTCATTACCAGACTCAATTGTGTCAACCCCTAACCCCCAACACTTCTCCCTTAGACTCTCCACGATTGACCTCTCCAGATTCCTAAGAGGCCAGTAAGGGGCGTACATAAGTGCACTGGTGTGCCTTTCGTCCCCTGTCCAATGGTCTTTCCTTTCTTTCACCTATCTTATATATTCTCTTCCTGTCATATATCCTCTCCTCTAAGCTCACTTTCACCCTTTTATATTATCACATGTCTATTTTCTTCCTATATACTTGTGTATTGGATAAATAAATAAATAAATAAATAAATAAATAAATAAATAAATAAATAAATAATAAAATTAATATTAACCTATTGGTTCTCACAATAATTTCCAGTTTCCCATTTCTTGGGAAAAGTAATTGTCTAGCCCTGATTTCAATGTTTGTAACACACAGAAACAATCTTTGCCTGGATCAAAATGTAGTAAGCTGACCAGGCATTTTTACCGACAGAAAAAGTACAGGGTTTGTTTTAGAATTAATACCCCATTGATGTTAAAAGATAACATCCCCGAAAAACAATTAACTCTCCGGTCCAAATTAAATTTTTCCATTGCAAACCATGCATGAGGTCTTTTGCAATTAACTTGTACACACGTGTGACAGAAAAACGAATGTGCACCTGCTCTCTATATGATAACAATCAAGACTTTGAAAGACTAAAGTATTTAAATTCTGCTTTCTGACCCCATTCCTGAATATTTGCTAAATATATATACATAGACCTTTGCATCTTGCTCAACTATTCGGAAAGAGATGAAGGAAGAGAAGGAAGTTCCCTTCACAGCCCTTCCTTCCTTCCTTCCTTCCTTCCTTCCTTCCTTCATAGAAACATAGAAGACTGACGGCAGAAAAAGACCTCATGATCCATCTAGTCTGCCCTTATACTATTCTCTGTATTTTATCTTAGGATGCATCTATGTTTATCCCAGGCATGTTTAAATTCAGTTACTGTGGATTTACCAACCACATCTGCTGGAAGTTTGTTCCAAGGATCTACTACTCTTTCAGTAAAATAATATTTTCTCACGTTGCTTTTGATTTCCCCCCCAACTAACTTCAGATTGTGTCCCCTTGTTCTTGTGTTCACTTTCCTATTAAAAACACTTCCTTCCTGAACCTTATTTAACCCGTTGACATATTTAAATGTTTCCTTCCTTTCTTCCCTCCCTCCCTCCCTCCTCCTCTTCCTGTCCATGAAAAAAAAGTTAAAAAGTGCTTTTCTAGCACTACCAGAAAACACTTAGGTACAGCATAAAATTTCAAATTCCGTATGAAACTGAAAGGGTGACTTAGCAGCTACAGAATGAGTTCTGTGACTTTATTATGCCCCGAATCTTATCAAATAATCATCTGGATTATTGTATATACCTATCCTCCAGTTTTGATGGAGCTACTGAAATGATCTGTTGCAATATCTCCCTCTACTTTTCTCTTCTTTACTTCGTCTTTTACTCCTTTAGATGCCAAGGGAAATAAAATATCTTTGCCTTTAAAAAAAATGCATGAAAGGCTAAGATGAAAGGCTAAAATACTTTCTTTACACTTGTAAGCTTCTCCCCCTTAATTCCTCCCTCTTTTACTTTTGGGATGTTGCATGAAAACATGTGTCATGCCTTTAACATCAGCCTTGCTTCCTCTAGAACTCACATAGACGCTGTTCTGTCTGGGTCCTCCCAGACGCCAACACCAACCAAAAAGAGTATCTAGACACACTGGTAAAAAGCAAAGGCAGTTTATATAATTCAAAGCAAACACAGGTAACAAAAACTGTTCTTACAGACAGGAACACTATGAAGCTTCACAGAGGTTTCACGAAGGCCAGGCAATAAAACAGGATTCTTGCTGGCAAAAACAACGCTGGAGATAATAAAACCCACGCCTCCCCCAAGTCTTCCAGATTTCTAGGCCACAAGCCAAGATCAGAGACGCCGAGAATCGAAGCAAGGTCACAGGACTCCCAATTGATAACTCTCCACAAGACTGTAAGGGCGGGCCAGCCTTTTCAACCCTGCTGAGGAGAACCACACCCAAACCCAGCTGTTGCCAATTCAGGGATGGAAATACCTTTCTAATTGGCCCCTTCTTTGAGCTGCACGTCGCTGCCTCATGTCTATTATAGCCTGTGCGTCTTCATCCAATGAATCCAGGCTACTAGCTGGGGAGAGGCCCCCCCCTGGGGGTCTCAGGCTGCTCTCCCTCCTCCTCTTCCTGACGTTCCTCTCCCCCGTCTGCCTGGTCCTCCAGCTCCTGTTCACTGTCCTCCTCCTCTGGGCATGGATCCGGCAGAGATCCAGCCGGTCCCTGAGGAGCCTCAGGCTGAATCACAACAGACGCAAAGAAGCATTTTTAGAAAGTGAAAATTTGGAAATCAGGTCCCTGTTTCAAAGACAGTACTATTGTCTTCCAAAACATAAAATGCAATCAAAGTCCTCTCTTCACATTTGGTGGCTAAATCGTTTGGGATTTAGTGTCAGTATTTAGTGCTTGTGGTATTTTTAGGTGCATTGCCTCCTGGACTACCCTCAATCCACTTTTTCCAGGGGTGAATTTTAGCAATAAGTACATTGGTTGTGAGCTTTGCCCCTTGCTTTTTTCCTTGCCTCTGAAACCTTCATTTTAGAGGCTTCCCCCCCCCCCCTGAAGCTCCATTTCAGAAACTTTTTTCAGCCTCTGAAACTTCAATTTGAGGGAGGGGCTACATTCAGAGTATAAGATGCATACTCTTTTTTGGAGGAATAAGGTGCATGTTATACTCCAAAAATATGGTACTGTGCACCCATGGCTACTTACTTACTTACTTACTTACTTACTTACTTACTTACTTACTTACTTACTTACTTACTTACTTACTTATTGGATTTGTATGCCGCCCCTCTCTGTAGACTCGGGGCGGCTAACAACAATGATAAAAACAGCATGTAACAATCCAATCCAATACTAAAATAACTAAAAAAAAATTATTATAAAAACCAAACATACATACAGACATACCATGCGTAAATTTTAAAGGCCTAGGGGGAAAGAATATCTCAGTTCCCCCATGCCTGACAGCAGAGGTAGGTTTTAAGAAGTTTACGAAAATCAAGGCGGGTGCGGGCAATTCTAATCTCTGGGGGGAGGGGTTCCAAAGGGCCGGGGCCGCCACAGAGAAGGTTCTTCCCCTGGGTCCCGCCAAACAACATTGTTTAGTTTACAGGACCTGGAGAAGGCCCACTCTGTGGGACCTAACTGGTCGCTGGGATTTGTGCAGCAGAAGGCAGTGCCTGAGATAATCTGATCCGCTGCTGCTTTCAAGTGTTTTGGAGAATAGGTTGACCTTGACTTCTTTGTAGAAGCTTCTTAGGGTCTCTAGAATGGATGGGTTCCTTTATTTCCCTTCTGGCCTATGTTGGAGGGTATTTTGCAGGTTCATTTTGAAATCTGATGGTGGTGGGGGCTTTTTTTAACTGTAAATCCTTCAAACACAAAACTTTCATGCTCAAGGTCAAATGAAATGGATATAAGAAACATCTAGGGTTTTCTTTAGTGCCCCATGCTGTGCTGGAACACATTAAATTTTCATATATTCACATATAATCTGGCATTTGCAATAGATTTTCCCCAACAATTACATTTCTATATTCACCAAAAACAGTCTATGAAGTTCTATCTCAGTGACAGTTGAGTGTCTGTATTTTAAAAAGCACAAAGCTCTTTATATTTTTATAGATTCCACTCCAGTGTCACAGGTTTCTTATTTTGCTCTCTCAAAAAATGATACTTTTAGCCCCATTATTTTTCTTTTTTAAAAAAATAGGGGCAACTCAACGTTATTTCACAGAGTTTGAGGTTGCGGATCAAGTCGCTCATATAAAACATTCTAATTAAGATGATGGTGAAAGAAAATAAAAAGTAAAGAGATGATGAGATGCAAAATAAAAGCAGAAATGTTAGTGTAAGGAAATGAATTCCTTACAGGAAAAAAAGGAATGAAAACAAAAATTCATGCATAAATTTTGGATGAGGAGCAAAAGATCTGTGAAAAGGATACAACCCTGTCACACACCTTTGGCATGCTGCTGTGCACACAGTTGAAGAATGTTCAATATGTGAATACATTCAGATCCATCAACCACATTTCCATGCCTTTTTCCATCCAAGCCAATTCCAGCTTTACATTGCTTGCCTTCTGTCGCCAGGTATAGACTTTCTACAACTTTAATATTATTTTCCAAATAAGTAAACAAAGCAATTTTCTCAAAACAACAAACATCATCACTCTTCAGTCCTATGACAATACAGTGGTACCTCATCATACGAACTTAATTGGTTCCAGGAGGAGGTTCATAAGGTGAAAAGTTCGTAAGATGAAACAATGTTTCCCATAGGAATCAATGTAAAAGCAAATAATGCATGCAAATTTTTCAGGAAAATCCCAAACTTTAGAAGGGAGGCGAACAGAGGGCAGGGAGGAGCAGCAAAAGGGGGTGGGTGGAAGAAGCAAGGCTAGGCTAAAGGGTGAGTGGGAAGGAAGAAAGGCAAGGGGGGCGCCCCTCCCTTTTCTTTCTTCAAAAGACACCGTTTCAGTGCCTTTGCAAGCACGTTGTTCTCTGCAAAAAATTTCCTCCCCCAAGCTGCCCCTCCCTCCTCCCTTTTCTTTCTTAAAAAGACACCCTTTCAGTGCCTTTGCAAGCACGTTGTTCTCTGCAAAATCTTTCCTCCAAGCTGCCCCTCCCTTTTCTTTCTTCAAAAGACACCCTTTCAGTGCCTTTGCAAGCAGGTTGTTCTCTGCAAAAATTTTCCTCCCCCAAGCTGCCCCTCCCTCCTCCCTTTTCTTTCTTAAAAAGACACCCTTTTGGCGCCTTTGCAAGCATGTTGTTCTCTGCAAAATCTTTCCTACTCCAAGCAGCCCCTCCCTTTTCTTTCTTCAAAAAAGGGGGGGGAAAGAAACCCCTTCATCCCAGCAGCAGCTGCTTGGGTTCGTAAGGTGAAAATAGTTTGGAAGAAGAGGCAAAAAAATCTTAAACACCGGGTTCGTATCTTGAAAAGTTCGTTAGAAGAGGCGTTCGTAAGATGAGATACCACTGTATTCTGTTACAGGGGTCTCCAATTTTACGACTTGCGGACTTTGATTTCCAGAATTCCAGCTATCTTGAAGTCCAAAAGTTGTACATTTAACAAACATAGAAACATAGAAGATTGATGGCAGAAAAAGACATCATGGTCCATCTAGTCTGCCCTTATACTATTTCCTGTATTTTATCTTAGGGTGGATATATGTTTATCCCAGGCATGTTTAAATTCAGTTACTGTGGATTTACCAACCACGTCTGCTGGAAGTTTGTTCCAAGAATCTGCTATTCTTTCAGTCAAATAATATGTTACGTTACATCTAATCTTTTCCCCAACTAACCTCAGATTGTGCCCACATGTTCTTGTGTTCACTTTCCTATTAAAGCACTTCTCTCCTGAATCTTATTTAACATATTTAAATGTTTCGATCATGTCCCCCCCTTTCACTTCTATCCTCCATACAGATTGAGTTCATGAAGTCTTTCCTGATAAGTTTTATGCTTAAGACCTTCCACCATTCTTGTAGCCCATCTTTGGACCCGTTCAATTTTATTGATATCTTTTTGTAGGTGAGGTCTCCAGAACTGAACACAGTATTCCAAATGTGGTCTCACCAGCGCTCTATACAGCCGGATCACAAGTTTTCTATTGGATTCCTTTTCTATTGGAATAGAATATTCTACTTTTATGTCCATTTAGTGTAAATCCCACCAGATGTGAAAGCTAGTAAAGGAGAGAAAAAATATCAGTCCCTTTCTGAGTCCCATTTTTCTACTTATCCATAATAACGTAGAGTAAGCATTCATCAGTTACAGGACAAAAACTAGTCATTGAATTTATTGGCATGGAATTCCTTCCAGTCATGCTGCTGAATTATCTGCAAAATCTATTGCATTCTTTCCTTCCATTGTGACTTACAAGAACGGAACAGAGTAGAATGGAACAGAACAAAACACTTTATTCGACGTGTGATTAGACACACAAGAAATTTGTCTCTGGTGCATAAATTCTCAGTGTACAAACAACAGAGCAATATAATCATAAGATACCAATAGGAGAATGTAATAGGAAAGATGAAAAATTATCAGTCATCTGGATTATGGTTGTCCCAAGGGTGCTTTTTCAAGAGGTACCTAGACTTTTTGTTTTGTTTTCCTTGATGACATTCGCTTCTCATCCAAGAAACTTCTTCAGTTGTAACCGAAGTATAGAGCTTTGGAAGCCATATTCGCATCAAAAGGTTCCACACTGCCACATTCTTAGGAAATTAGGAGGAGGGATTTAGTAGAGGGAATGTAGTTAGAGATAATAGCATTCTCCTTTTTGGTCAATGTCTTCCTGCCCCTGGTGGAAGAGTGGTTGAAGGGATGGCTCCTGTTGGTATGTCTCAGTATAGCTAGGCTATGAGAGCTTTGACATACACTGAGCAGAAAATTTTAAGAGTGTGGATGTGTGGTAAAGCCAAAGAAAAAGACACAGACTTAGTTATGCTTAATAAGTACTATTTACATATATACAAAACAGAAACAATCCATAACAAGCACTAAGCCATACAATATAATAAGCACTAAGCAAACACAATCCCCACTCAAGGCAAAGCAAAAACGAATGAGCGTTAAAGCATCATTGAGGGAAGGAGCACTGGCGCCCTCTTATGGTGAACCAGCCCAAAATATTTAAAGTGATAGTACAAGAGACTACAATAGGTAGTTTACAATGGCAAACCCTAACAACCATGTACCTTGTACTAACAGCTCCAGTTGTGATCGATGGTTTTGGGACCATGGGATGGACTGATGGGTGCAGGGGTTGTATTTGTGGTTTTGATTTAGTGAGGGAAAACCCAGAACTCTCAGATTCGGGTTTTCCCAGATGTGCCAGTATGCCTACTCTAATAAATGGGAACTCCGAGAAAATGCCTGTCTAAAAAACGTTGAATTTTTAATGGGAGTTTGGTTTTTCTGGAATGCTGACATGAAGCTTCTTGAATGAGAAGCAAAATGTCTTCAAGGAAAAAACAGAGAAAGTCTATTTACGTATTGAGAAAGCAGTCTTGGGATAACCATGACCTGGATAACTGAGAATCTCCACAGATAGGTCCTAGAAACTGTAGCTTTTAATCCCTCCCAAAGTTTTCACACAAGTCTTAGGCCGCCAAATATTTCATCTCCTATTGTACAACAAAATACAGTAGTACCTCTAGATACGAGTTTAATTCGTTCCAGAACGGAGCTCCTATGTCGATCAACTCGTATCTGGAACAATTGGCTTTAGACTTTGTTTTTCCCCGCCGAGATAACCAGAAGCAAGGATTCTTGCGCCACCTAGTGGAAGCTTGGCTCATATCCCGAATTTGAGCTCGGGTGTGGAACAGAAATTTCGCTCCCGTCGTGGCTCGTAACTTGGAATACTCGCATGTGGAGCACTACTCTATTCCCTTTGTCTCTGGCTCTTTGGCAGACTACAAGTAGGAGAAAGTTCAGTTATTCAATTTTTCATATGTACTGTATTTACCCTTCTTGAAACTTTCAAAATGGATGTTTCCTTTTAAAGGTACAGCTCTAGTATCTCCTATCATGTTGCCCTCCATGCAGAGCTTTTAAAAATACTTATCAAATAGAAAACATATAATTTCCATGCTGCTGACATTACAAAATTTATTTATTTATTTATTTATTTATTATTTAGATTTGTATGCCGCCCCTCTCCGCAGACTCGGGGTGGCTCACAGCATAACACAACAATTTATAACAAATCCAAATATAATTTAAAATATTTAAAAGAACCCCATTTTGCTAACAAACACACACTCAAACATACCATACATAAAATGTACATGCCCGGGGGAGGTGTTTCAGTTCCCCCATGCCTGACGACAAAGGTGGGTTTTAAGGAGTTTATGGAAGGCAGGGAGAGTAGGGGCAGTTCTAATCTCTGGGGGGAGTTGGTTCCAGAGGGTCGGGGCCGCCACAGAGAAGGCTCTTCCCCTGGGGCCCGCCAACCGACATTGTTTAGTTGACGGGACCCGGAGAAGGCCCACTCTGTGGGACCTAATCGGTCGCTGGGATTCGTGCGGCAGAATGCACGATGAAATCTAAATTCCAAAACTGATGGGGAAAAAAATTGCATATTGCAAACATCACTGTAATTTGGAAGGCAGTAGAAATTTGTATTAATTCTGTTGCACATTGAATTATTTTAGCCCATAGTCCATTCAAGGAACTACGTTTCTGCAGAACAGGTGAATGCCACCCATGCATTCTGACATTTTGAATATAATGTCTACTTTTCATGCAGAGACTAGTTGTAGCAACACTTAACCCCTCTTGGCCCTCTGTTTCATTGCTTTTTGAAAAACATAGGTGCTTTATAATTTTCTCTCACCACCAAATTAACCTAACATTCGCTTCAGAAGCAGAACATAATTCTACGTTTTGCTAACTTTGATTCATTGCAGTATCACATTTTTCTGAAAACTTTCAACAAGAGATAAATGGCCTTCAGATATTCTAAAGACTTTTCTCTTCTACGCAAGAGTCATGGAATCAATCATAAACCAATCAATTAATCTCCACCTAGAAACTAACAACCTACTCTCTAACAAACAATTTGGTTTCAGAAAAAAATTATCCTGAAACCTGCACCTCCTCCACTGCAAAAACATATGGACTACACATCTTTATCAGGACAAATCTATAGATGTAATTTATATTGACTTCTGTAAAGCCTTCGACTCAGTGGTTCATGACAAACTACTTCTAAAACTCAAATCCTATGGAATCTTAGGATCTCTCCATAGTTGGATAACTGCATTCCTATCAAACAAACAACAAGTTATCAAAATAGGGAGAGCCATATCTAATCCTGTTCCAGTTAAGAGCGGCATACCCCAAGGCAGCATACTTGGACCAACACTCTTCATACTCTATTTAAATTACCTTTGCGATCACATGACTTTAACATGACTTTAACAATCGAGTTGTCGAAGCGTGGAACTCATTACCAGACTCAATAGTGTCAACTCCCAACCCCCAACATTTCTCCCTTAGACTCTCCACAATTGACCTCTCCAGGTTCCTAAGAGGCCAGTAAGGGGCGTACATAAGTGCACTGATGTGCCTTACGTCCCCTGTCCAATTGTCTTTCCTTTTCTCATATATCATATATATTCTCTCCCTCTCATCTACTTCTCTTCTTTTTACTTACTATCCCTATATATATTACTTAATGTCTATTTTCTTCCATATGTATATATATTACTTAATGTCTATTTTCTTCCATATGTATTGTATATTGGACAAAGAATAAATAAATAAATAAATAAATAATAATAATGACAAGCAACTGCGTTCTCTTCACAGATGATGTCAAAATTTTCAACACCACCGATAACTCAGGTACTCTTCAAAAAGACCTTGACTTTGTGTCTAAATGGTCAAACATTTGGCAACTCCAAATCTCAACCAAAAAAATGCTCTGTCCTACACATTGGCAAAAAGAATCGGAACACCAAACACAAGCTGAATAAACAAGACAACCCTCACTCCATAAAAGACCTTGGAACAATATCAAATGACCTAAGTGCCAAAGTCCACTGCAACAACATCACCCAAAAGTCTTCAAGAGTTGTTAACCTAATCCTACGTAGCTTCTGATCTGGTAATCTCACATTACCAACCAGAGCATATAAAACTTTTGCCAGCCCAATCCTTGAATGCAGCTCATCTGACTGGAACCTGCACCACATTTTGGACGTAAACACCTTAGGAAATGTCCAGAGATACTTTACTAGAAGAGCCCTCTACTCCTCCACTCATAACAGAATACCCTACACTATTAGACTTACACTCCTAGGTTTAGAAAGCTTAGAACTATGTCATCTTAAACACGACCTAAACAATGTTCTTCCTATCATACTTCAGCTTCAACCACAACAACACACATGAGCACACAACAGATACAAGCTTAAAGTAAACCATTCTAAACTCGACTGCAGGAAATATGACTTCAGTAACCGAATAGTTGATGCATGGACTCACTACCAGACTCTGTAGTATCATCACCTAATCCCCAAAACTTTGCCCTTAGACTATCCACTCTTGACCTCTCCCAATTCCTAAGAATTGGGAGCGTGCATAAGTGCACCAGAGTGCCTTCCATCCCCTGCCCTAATTATTATTTATTAGATTTGTATGCTGCCCCTCTCCGAAGACTCTTTTACTGGTATGATACTGTATATATAAATATTGTATCTTTATATATCACCAATATGTAAGTGAAAAAAACAAACAAAAACAAAAACAAAAAATGTGATATGGGCAAGATCTCATTCCCTCTTTTCCTTCATTAGATTCCTTTGCTGTGAGCATCTACTTTCTCTGTAGCAGTTTGTATCCTGTTAGATATGGGGAACATATCTAACACACTTTCCACTTCCCATTTTCCTCACAATAACAACTATGTGGGCTGGGCTGAGAGAGAGTGACTGACCCAAAGTCAACTAGCAGGCTTTCACGGCTAAGGCAAGACTTGAACTCATGTTCTACTGCTTTCTAGTGTTCTCTCGGGCTCTCTGGTAGACTTCTCCCAAAAATTCACAGGTACAAATTTCAGACACACACACACGTTTGAAAATTCAAAACAATGTTCTTTATAATGAAAAGTCACTTAAACTAAGCCCTCTTTTGGAATAGCAAAGAGCACTGGTCTCCAAACAAACTGGTAATTTGTACAAGTCCCTTATCAGTTCTGTGATACTTACCTTGCAGCTGTGAGGTAATTCACAGTCCTTCTTCTTTCACAAAGTGAAACACACTTTGCTCTGGTTTAGTTTCAAAGCGGTGAAAAATCAGCACACAAAAGGTCAAAGTCAGTAAAGCAGTCACAAAACACAACGATCAGATAATCCTCCACAATGGCCAAACCCACAGGCTGCTATTTATAGCAGCCTCACTAATTACCACAGCCCCACCCAACCACAGGTGGCCTCATTTTCTTTGATAATAATCTCTCAGTTGTTGTTGCCTATGCATCGCTCTCCGCATGCGTGGCTCTATCATTAACTCTTGTTCCGAATCCAAGGAGGAGCTAGATAATTGATCTCCTTCTGAGCTGTCTGCCACGCTCTCCTCCTCCCTGTCACTCATGTCTTCTTGGTCAGAGGAGCCTTCATCAGCAGATTCCACCGGGGGCAAAACAGGCCTGCAGCATGTGGATGTCTCTCCCACATCCACAGTCCTTGGAGCAGGAGCTGGGCTAACCACAACATCTAGCATGGTGTCTTAACCACTAGACCATAAGTACATAAGTGCACCAGACTGCCTATCGTCCCGTCCTATAGTCTCTCCTATATCTCCTATATCTTCTCGCCTATCTCTTCTATCTCTTCTACTCATCATCTATCTATTATATCTTTTTTATCTCTTATATTTTCTGCTATTCTCTCTAGTTATATTTTAATCCTATATTTCTCTTCTATACTCTTTGATACATTCTACTCGTATATATCCTCTATAACCTTCATTGTGTATTATTGTGTACTGGACAAAATAAATAAATAAAATAAACAATTTTGTGTGAGAAAAAAAGGGTGAAGACAGACCCTCCCTAATAGTTCTTGTGGTATGTGATTGATGTAGACAGTAGAATACTTCCGTTTGGCAAGATTCAGTCTAAAGTGTGGAAAAAATAAAGACATCTACTTAAAAGGATCATCATCACGTGTTTTTCTTAGTTTTGGAAGCCTGACAGCAAATCTGTCCAAAATCTGGATGAAAGATTGAAGCAGAATAGTTTGAGATTTCAAGGAAGCCAATAGCTAATTGACTGTAATCATTTGCATGAAAGTTCAGAAGATTCCAAAGTTGGTTTGAATTTTGCCTACAGTAAAATTTGGAGTACATTTGAAAGTTTGGGTGAAACATTTGAGGAACTACACAAGACAATCCAGTTAGTGAAATTTCTACAAAACTAAATGAAATATACTTCTACAGTACATTCTTTTCAAGAACTGCCTAATCCCAACAAGCTCCACAGAAAGAAACCATTGGACTAGATAAGGCAGAAAAATACCTCTTTTAAAAAAATGTAGCATGAATGACCTATTATGCTATTGTGTAAGTCACAAATGTAAGCTTAAGGAATGCTGATATGAGAGTCAGTTGATTGTTCAATTATCTTTGAGTCCCATTAAAGTTGCTAAGACTTCTTTTATACTAAAAAGCCGAAGAGGTAGTAATCCAGCTAAAATGGTATGACAATATTATTAGTAATTGAATTTCTCCAAAAGGGGTTATTATCCTTTGGACTGATACTCTCTTAAAATCCATTTTGCTCCAAGTTCTTTTCTCTCTTTCATGTTCTTTGAAGTCAATCCTCTTTGGGGTTTTGTTTTTTTCAAATGTAAATTTTAACATAGGTCAATGATCCATAAAATATCTAAATCTGCCCCAAAAAAGAAAAAAAGAAACTATTATGTACAGAATGTTGGAAATAAATATAGTCAGGTTCTCAATGCAGGCAGTTGTGTTAACCTCACTCTTTACAGATATGTGCCATATGCATCAGAAAACAATGTTATTGTTGTGGTTAGCTCTGGCCCAGCTCTTGCCCCAAGGACTGTGGATGTGGGGGAGACATCAACATGCTGCAGGCCTGTTTTGCTCCTGGTGGAATCTGCTGATGAAGGCTCCTCTGACCAAGAAGACATGAGTGACAGGGAGGAGGAGAGTGTGGCAGACAGCTCAGAAAGAGGTCAATTATCTAGCTCCTCCTTGGATTCAGAACAAGAGTTAATGATACAGCCACGCATGCGGAGAGCGATGCATAGGCAGCAACAACTGAGAGATTATTATGAAAGAAAATGAGGCCACCTGTGGTTGGGTGGGGCTGTGGTAATTAGTGAGGCTGCTATAATAGCAGCCTGTGGGTTTGGCCATGTGGAGGATTAGCTGATCGTTGTGTTTCGTAACTGCTTTATTGACTTTGACTTTTTGTGTGCTGATTTTTCCCCGCTTTGAAACTAAACCAGAGCAAAGTGTGTTTCACTTTGTGAAAGAAGGACTGTGAATTACTTCACAGCTGCAAGCTAAGTATCACAGAACTGATAAGGGACTTGTATAAATTACCAGTTTGTTTGGAGACCAGTGCTCTTTGCTATACCAAAAGAGGGCTTAGTTTAAGTGACTTTTCATTATAAAGAACATTGTTTTGAATTTTCAAACGTGTGTGCGTCTGAAATTTGTACCTGTGAATTTTTGGGAGGATTCTATCAGAGAGCCCGACAGAAGAGTTATATAACATAATAACCAATTAGATTATCTACAAGAGATAGGAAGTATACTTTCTCCCAAAAAATAACAATAAAAAACTTTAACAGAGGAGTATTTCATTTTTTTTTTAATTTGGAAAGGATATCTGGTTTGCACACTCATATATTTTAAGTTATAAATCACAAGGACCAACATTTTTTAGCTACAATCCTTTTTTCCCCCTTTAGATAAGAAGATCTGTGTCCACAATTCATGTCTTTCTTGAAGTTATTTTATGGTTCAGGATTTCAGGATGTCTGGAGGTTTTTTTTTCCAAAACAGCATCAAGGGCTGACAGGCAATTATATATGAGATGCAATAACTGCTAACAGATTAATGTAACAAGCTTAATGTAAGTATTCAGAAAC
Source organism: Erythrolamprus reginae (assembly GCF_031021105.1). Taxonomy (NCBI): domain Eukaryota; kingdom Metazoa; phylum Chordata; class Lepidosauria; order Squamata; family Dipsadidae; genus Erythrolamprus; species Erythrolamprus reginae. Next base: position 235,051 of record NW_027248474.1, on the reverse strand, counting down.
TAGTCCCACTGAGTTTGGCTGCATGGTAGTTGTAAATCGTCTTGAAAAAAATATTGTTGTGAAAATATGTCCTGGAGTTTAAAAGGATGGAGGAGAAAGAAACACAGCTGCTTACCCCTTTAATTATCAATTTTTCTGTGATGTTTCTATTGCCCATAAAAATTGGATTTCACCTTAGTATTAGTGTTGCTTTTAATATCAAGCCAAGAAAATAGGTATCTGCCATAAGTGAACTATATATCAAAGGCTTTATTTTGAAGGCTTTATTTTGACTTTATTATTTTATAAATTTTTATGTGTATTAATTTGGGAGGATATGTAAGATATCCAAGGTTGATGGAGCTAACAACGAGTATGTTGGCCTAAAGCAACCTCAATTCAGGTTCATCACAGATGCATTAAAACCACTCATTTTTTTGTCACTCGATCTAGTTGTAAGACAACTTACAACTCCAGTGTCTCTGTTCCGATCTAACTATTATTCATAAAATCATACCAAAATGTCGTACCTGTTAGCAAATTGTTCACCTTCAACTGCAACAACACATAGGGAAACATAATAGATTTAAACTAAATGTCAACCGCTCTAAACTAGACTGCAAAAAATATGACTTCAGCCGCACGAATCCCAGCGACCGATAAGGTCCCACAGAGTTGGCCTTCTCCGGGTCCCATCGATTAAACAATGTTGTCTGGTGGGACCCAGGGGAAGAGCCTTCTCTGTGGTGGCCCCAGCACTCTGGAATCAACTCCTCCCAGAGATCAGAATTGCTCCCAGCCTCTTTTTCTTTCGTAAATTGCTTAAGACCCACCTATATCACAAGGCATGGGGGAATTGAGACATCTCCCCCAGGGTTATATAGTTTTATGTATGGTATGCTTGTGTTGTATGGTTTTTTAAATGATGGGAGTTTAGATGCTTTCTTTTAAATATTAGATTTGTTACATTATCAGATTGTTATTATTATTATTATGTTGGTTATGACCTCCTTGTCTTTCATAAACTACTCAAGACCCATCTATATCGCCAGGCATGGGGGATTTGAGACACCTTTCCCCCAGGCTCTTTGTATTTTATGTTTGGTATGTATGTGTTGTCTGGTTTTAATGTAATAGGGTTTTAAATATTTCTTTTTAATATTAGATTTGTTTCACTATAATACTGTTTTTATCATTGTTGTGAGCCGCCCCGAGTCTTCGGAGAGGGGCGGCATACAAATCTAATAGATAGATAGATAGATAGATAGATAGATAGATAGATAGATAGATAGATAGGTAGGTAGGTAGGTAGGTAGGTAGGTAGGTAGGTAGATAGATAAATATTGTTGTGAGCTGCCCCAAGTCTGTGGAGAGGGGCAGCATACAAATCTAATAAATTATTATTAATTATTATTATTCTTACAACAAGTGACTTCAGAAGCACAAGCAGTAAGTAGCAGCAGTAGAGGTCAATAGTGGTGTCTTCTCAGTGGTGTCATTGCTGCCTTGAGTCAATTGAGAATAAATAAATAAATCTCTAGCAGGTAGCAAAGTTTGAAAGTGAAGCACTTCTGCCAAAACCTGGCCCTATCCAGCTGGGAGATTCTGGAAGTTGAAGTCCACTTGGCAACTTTGGAAAACTCTGAACTAAAGCAAGAAAACACTGTAATGTCAATGTTGTATTCCACTCATTTTTTGTTGAAGAGATAGTTTCGGGGCACACTGAACTGCAGATATAAAATAATCTCTGAGCCTTGGCCAGGTTTGAGTTTTTAGTGTACATGAGACAAGAATGCAAAACTACAGAAATGGTAACTGGGTTTTATTTATATATGTATTTATGAAAAATATTCTACAGTATACTGCCTACTCATCAAAACAAGATATGATTTACCGGCCAATTCATAGTGGCCGATCGCTAACCCCCTAATATTGGGTTCTGGGAAGAAACAAAAGAAAATTCATGAACTTCAGAAACCACCACTGTTAGAAGCAGAACAAATAACCTTATGGAGCTTTGCTTTAATAACAAGATAACAGAATTGAAAGGGACCATTGAGGTCTTCTAGTCCAACCCCTGTTCAGGCAGGAAATCCTGCATGATTTTAGAGAAATTGTTGTTCTCTTCTTTAAAACCTCCAGTGTTAAGCACTTGATTTAGTTAGCTAGTTTATTAGATTTGTATGCCGCCCCTCTCCGAAGACTCAGGGTGGCTCACAGCATAGCAGTAATACAATACATTACAAATCTAATAATAAAAAATTTAATTCATTTAAAAAGACATTAATAACATAATAAAACCCCTAACTATGCAGTCACATACATTCAACCTAATCTATCATGCAGTAAGGCCAAAAATATAATAAAAAGATGGAAAGATGGTAATTATCCCCACGCCTGGCGACAAAAGTGGGTCTTCACTATTTTACAGAAGGCGAGGAGGATGGGGGCTATTCGAATCTCTGGAGGGAGTTGATTCCAGAGGGCCGGGGCCACCACATAGAAGGCTCTTCCCCTGGGTCCCGCCAGCCGACATTGTTTGGTCGACGGGACCTGGAGAAGGCCAACTCTGTGGGACCTAATTTAGTCACTTTTGAATTCAGCTCCTCTCCTAATACCAATGCAATTTTTACTATGGAAGTTTACTCCTACTTCTACTTCTATTAAGATATTTTCTTGACTTTAGGTTTAGCTCCAGTGTTAGGTTTCCACAGTGAACTCCATCAGACCCTGCTCAGTCTTTAAATTCAAATCTGTAGCTAGCTGCTTCAGCGGCTTACGTAGCGAAGATATTAACTGTCTCTAATATTCTGTACACTGAACCAAAGTTGAAGTTATTTACACTAAACCTCATTGTGTTTCATGGCCATATTATACATGTATTTTTTGTTAACACTTCTAACACAATTAATATGATAAAGGTTGGCTATAAAATGATATTTTAGCACCACCACTGAGTCTCTCCTTTACGTACTATTTCTGCCTTAGCTTCTGATAATTACCTATTCTGTGCCTTAGCAGGCCATTCATTTGTAGGCATTTTGCATTAACTTAAATTTCATTATGGAAAACAAGAACACAATCACCTTTTAAATAGCTCTTCTGCCTGTGGTTCTGAAGAAGCACAGAGTGTTCCAAGTAAACGAATAAAAAAGGGCTATGTTTGTGCTTTCCATAGCATTTGTAGGACTACCAAAGCTTTCCTTGTATGTTTGTTTCCTTATTTGTCCTACACATCATATTCACTATTTCTTAAGAAATATAATTTGGGGGGGAGCTTCTTCAGAACACCATAAAAAGCACATTTTCCACTTGTTTCCAAGGCACTTAAAATGCACTCAATACTCCTTTTCATTTCTTCAAAAGACACACTTGGGGGAGCAACAGCTTCCTCCCCCAACTCCAGTGCTACAGGCCTTATGTACATAATTATACACAGAGATGCTCAATGTGTCTTTAGATTCCATCGTTTTCATGGTTCCATATCTGTCACTATATACAAGTGCCACTTATGTGTACAGAAGTTCAAGAGCACAATTCCCAATTGCTGTTTACTCCCTCTGTTCATTTGTGAACTTCTGGAATATTTTTTCCCCAAAAAGATAGTTGTAGCTTATCTTTACTAATTTTAATCATTTATAATTCACCGGTATAAGGATATTTATTTATTTATTAGATTTGTATGCTGCCCCTCTCCGAAGACTCAGGGCGGCTAACAACAATAAAGAAAACAATGTAACAAATCTAATATTAAAAAATAATCTAAAAAACCCCAATTTAAAAGACCAATCATACAAACAAGCATACCATGTATAAATTCTATAAGCCTAGGGGGAAGGGAAAAAATTTCAATTCCCCCATGCCTGACGACAGAGGTGGGTTTTAAGCAGCTTGCGAAAGGCAAGGAGGGTGGGGGCAACTCTGATATCTGGGGGGAGCTGGTTCCAGAGGGTTGGGGCCGCCACAGAGAAGGCTCTTCTCCTGGGTCCCGCCAAATGACATTGTTTAGTCGACGTGACCTGGAGAAGGCCAACTCTGTGGGACCTAACCGGTCGCTGGGCTTTCCAATTCCCCAATTACTCTGGGTAGGATACAAATACAGTGAACCCTCGAGTTTCGCGTCCTCAAGGATCGCGAAAGGGCTATTTCGCTAGTTTTCAACCCGGAAGTAAACTCCACCATCTGCGCATGCGTGCCCTTCCACGCATGCGTAGATGGTGGAGTTTCCCCGCCGGGCAGAGGCTTCCCTGGGTCTTCCCCCTCTTGCCCCGGTAAGACCCCAGCGGCGGTGGGCTGGAGCGCGAGCTTGGGGCAGCCTAGCTCCGCTTCCCAGCTGGGAAGCGGATCTAGGGAGTCCCCACCGCGCGCGCGTTGCTGGGGAAAGCGCGCGCGCGTGGGGACATCCCAGCTTCGCTCCCCAGCTGGGAAGCGGATCTAGGGAGTCCCCACCGCGCGCGCGTTGCTGGGGAAAGCGCGCGCGCTTGGGGACATCCCAGCTTCGCTCCCCAGCTGGGAAGCGGATCTAGGGAGTCCCCACCGCGCGCGCGTTGCTGGGGAAAGCGCGCGCGCTTGGGGACATCCCAGCTTCGCTCCCCAGCTGGGAAGCGGATCTAGGGAGTCCCCACCGCGCGCGCGTTGCTGGGGAAAGCGCGCGCGCGTGGGGACATCCCAGCTTCGCTCCCCAGCTGGGAAGCGGATCTAGGGAGTCCCCACCGCGCGCGCATTGCTGGGGAAAGCGCGCGCGCGTGGGGACATCCCAGCTTCGCTCCCCAGCTGGGAAGCGGATCTAGGGAGTCCCCACCGAGCGCGCGTTGCTGGGGAAAGCGCGCGCGCTTGGGGACATCCCAGCTTCGCTCCCCAGCTGGGAAGCGGATCTAGGGAGTCCCCACCGCGTGCGCACCCCAGGCGCGAGCAACGGGGTGGGCGGGCGAAGGGCGGGCGGCAGTGGAAGCAAAAACACCATCTGCGCACGCGCAGATGGTGTTTTTACTTCCGCACCGCTACTTCGCTAAAAATCGATCATCGCGTGGGGTCCTGGAACGGAACCCTCGCGATGATCGAGGGTTCACTGTATAAAATATCCAGCACAACTGAAAAGGAAGAGGGCCCATCCACTGAAAATTGCAACACTGCTCATAGGAGGAGGTCACATCCTACCCAATCCTAAATCCATGAGATAAAGCCAGGTCTTCAAGCCAGGTATAAAATAGAGCAAGATCAGAGGTGTTCATTTCAAGATGGATGCCGTTTCAGAGGGCAAACACCACGGCTTCTTGGGACATTTCAGAATGGGTAGAACTCAAGCATGTCAATCTTAAAGGATTGGTAGAAATAACAAGAGAGAACCTTTACCATATTGGGTTGTGTAAGAGGGAAGAAGGACCTTGAATTGTGACCAAAATGTACTGCAACTATCAGAGTAGAGGGGTTAACATAGGCATATTATTATACACCCATGACTTCTAGACCAATTAAAACTACTGAGTGACCTTCAAAGGCTGCCACATGGAGAGGATGCTATAGCAGTCCACACAAAAGATGAGCAAGGCTTAAACACTGCAGAGCATCCAAAGGCATCCCAGTCCAGGAATGGTGTTGTAGCATAGGACTGGTCTCTGCAAAATCTTTCACAATCCCATGAAGGTTCAACCCCATTCAGAACTAAAGATGGAGAATACTTCAGTCTCAACGGTCTTGCTTAGACATCATCATCATCATCATCATCATCATCATCATTATTATGTCAGTGCAACACAGCAAACGAGATCACCATGCTGGATTTCATATTTCATCACCAGTTGGGCGCTTCCCAAGCACCTAGGACTGCGTGATGTAGCGGCGAATTATCTTTGCCGATCCCAGTAAAGCGGCCTTTTGCAATTGACAGATGGAGATTTTGTCAATTCCGATGGTTTTCAAATGTCCGCTGAGATCCTTTGGTACTGCGCCCAGCGTGCCAAGTACCACTGGGACCACTTTCACGGGCTTATGCCAGAGTCGTTGCAGCTCGATTTTTAGATCTTCATATTTCACTAATTTCAGCTAATGCTTCTGCTCAATTCTGCTGTCTCCTGGGATTGCGATGTCGATGATCCATACTTTCTTTTTCTCCACGATCACAATGTCTGGTGTGTTATGCTTCAGAATTCGGTCAGTCTGAAGTCGGAAGGCCCACAGTAGTTTTGCTTGCTCATTTTCGACCACTTTTTCGGGCTTATGATCCCACCAGTTCTTTGCCACTGGTAAATGGTAGTTCAGGCACAATTTCCAGTGGATCATCTGTGCCACAGCATCATGTCTATGCTTGTAGTCAGTCTGTGCGATCTTTTTGCAGCAGCTGAGTATGTGATCGACTGTTTCATCTGTTTCTTTACAGAATCTGCACTTTGGATTGTCTGTTGATTTTTCAATTCTGGCTTTCCCGGCCAATGCACCACCCCACTGATGGGTACGCCTTGTCGTGGTAGTGGGGCTTGTATGCTTCAATGAAGCTGAGAGCTGTCCCGGTGGTAGTGTAAACTACTGGTAGGTCTAACCTTGCCGGAGTGGTCAAAGCAGAGGAGCCAGACTAAACGTACCTAACCCATTTAAATAATGGAGAGACAAAACAAAAAGAAGTCCATACTGGCTTGGTCGTCGCCCAGGATAAAAAGGACCATGGTGGCTGCTGTGGAATCTGTGCAGCCATCGACAAATGAGCTACAGGAACAAAACAAACAAAGCTTACAAATCAAAAAGCGGCAGAAATTCTCAATGTCAGAGAATCGCACAATCATGAAATGTTATTACAACTTGGATTATTATTATTATTATTATTATTATTATTATTATTATTATTATTATTATTATTATTTAGAGTTGGAAGTGACCTTGTAGGTCATCTCGTCCAGAGAAGCACTTTTAGGGGGTATGTTAAAATATGTGAAATGAGTTGCTTCAACTTTTCTAGATGCCATTTGCATGGGACTTCAACTCCCAGAATTCCTAGACATCAATAGCTCAGGCAGGAGTTCCTAAACCATTTCTGACAAATGGCAAATGGCAGTCCAATCTCCCCTTGAAAGTCCCAAGTGTTGAAGTGCTTAACTCAGTTCCTCCCCATTTAGATTCAATAAGCTCCAGGCACTGGGGCAAGATCTTGACAGCATCACTTGATCAGTCAGGCATATCAGAGTCTTGATAAGATCTGAGCTTAGGTCAATGGATGACCTCACTCAACACGAACATATTAAATGAGATGAATAAGAACAAGTGACACCTCCCAAATTAGAGGCTTTGAGTTCGACCTCTGCCATCTTGATTAATTCATAAGGAAAGGTGCAGGACCGCAGAACACTAAGCAGCAGAAGTCTTATAAGTCAGGGATGTAACACAAAGGTGGGCTTCAAAATTTTTAGCAAAGGGTTCTCTGCCCAGTTGCTGGGTGGATAGCAATGGTGGGCATGTCCTAGTTGGCCTCCTGCATCACAGCCAAGGGGGTGTTTTTGACTCCCTGGGCTCCAGAAGATTTTTGCAAGCCTCCGGTGGGATGAAACTGGTCTCCCAGAGGCTCCAGCGGCCAGAAATGGGCCCATCTCCACCCTTCCTGAACTTCCGGTAGGCCCATTTTTTGCCCTCTCTGAGCCTCCGTGTCCATCCTGTACTTACCTGCATCCAAAATGGACCATGTGGGGACTCCTAGGAGGGGAGAGGTGGTGGGGCCAGCCAGGAGTGGGATTTGGGTGTTTTCCAAACTGCACAGAATTATAGCCAGAGGTTCATCCAAAACCCTGCAAACCCCTAGCACCCCGATCTAACCACCCCGATCTAACTCTGCAAACCCCTAGCACCCCAATCTAATGCTACCAGGCCACGGCTATTTGAAACAAGACGAACTCAGAGGTGAATAAGCATGTGTGTGGCACAGCCCCACGCATGCGAGTGCATGCAGTCCCACTCACAGAAGTGGTAGATGTTGGTGCATGCAGCCCCTCGTGCACATGTAACAGGTACTGGCATGCACAGCCCCAGGCACTTACACAAGCAGTGGGCATTGGCATCCACCATTCACACAAATGAAGCAGTGCACACATGCACATGTAGTTGGGCTCACACAAAATTATCCCCTCTTCTCCCCTTGCCCTGGAAAAATTGGGAAATACTGTTGTAAGCAGTCCAGAAGAATACCATAATCAATTGTATTAAAGTCTGTTGAGCACCCATAAGATGTGCGTTACTCCCATATTGGCAACAACAACTATCAAATTTGTTTGTTTGTTTGTTTGTTTGTTTGTTTGACTTCTATGCCACCCAATCCTGAAGGACTCAGGGCAGCTTAGAAACATAAAAACATAGAAGACTGATGGCAGAAAAAGACGTCATGGTCCATCTAGTCTGCCCTTATACTCTTTCCTGTATTTTATCTTAGGATGGATCTATGTTTATCCCAGGCATGTTTAAATTCAGTTACTGTGGATTTACCAACCACGTCTGCTGGAAGTTTGTTAAAAGAATCTACTACTCTTTCAGTCAAATAATATTTTCTCACATTACTTCTAATCTTTCCCCCAACTAACCTCAGATAGTGCCCACTTGTTCTTGTGTTCACTTTCCTATTGAAAACACTTCCCTCCTGAATTTTATTTAACACTTTAACATATTTAAATGTTTCTATCATGTCCTTTTCCTTCTGTCTGATTGAGTTCATGAAGTCTTTCCTGATGAGTTTTATGCTTAAGACCTTCCACCATTCTTGTAGCTCATCTTTGGACCCGTTCAATTTTGTCAGTATCTTTTTGTAGGTGAGGATCTTTTTGTAGGCTTACAGCAGCGCTACAAATACAATAAGAATAAATACAAAACAGTAAAAGAAGTCGAACAGTTAACTGAGGTTAAAACATTACAAATAAAAAAAACAACCCATAAAAAGTTATTATAAAAAGAAAATCACACTCCTATACTCATAAGTGTACCCAGTGGTATCGCAGTGGTCATGCTATGCCCTGACTTGAACTCTGATTAAAAAGTCTGGATAATGTTTCCTCCAGAGCTCTCTGTAGTGGGATCTTCACCCTTTCGTGTTCTACACTTGCACCTGCATATGTGTAAAAATATATCTCACACAAGGAAGATTCTGATCAATAATGTCATGTTAGATTATTTCACCGGGGGACAGTTTGAAGAAAGCATTTAACTTATAGGTGATGCACTTAAGAGGCAATTAAATTGCCATCGTCAAGTATCCAAAGAGTTGTTACAAAAATGAGGAAGTAAATTTCTTTTCTGTTGCTCCATATAGTAAGACCTGAATTGATGGTTTCAAATGACAAGAAAGGAGAACACAAATAAGCATTACAAACAACTATATAACGGTTCAAGCAATAAAAGGTTAGGAATTGGTGGGCTGTCTGTCATTAAAGATTTCAACAGAGTTGGAAAATCCACCTATCAATCTTGTAGTACTTGCACTGGGCTTCCATTAACACTTCCATTGCTACATATATATATAAAAAACTTTGAATGTACCTATCCTGGGGAAACCAGTAAATTCCTTCCTGACATATAGTATGTGATTAAATAAGCACTGAAAGGAGAAGTATTTCTGAAACCAATTTTATTCTTGAAGAAATAGGAGCCATACACAATGGAGAGAAAATAATTTTCTCCCCTCTAAACTGAAGTCCTCATAAAGTATTCTATCTCTGCCAGCTTTCCAGGTAAACCAGACAGGAAACAGGACTAGATGATTTAATTCTACTTTATTGTTCAGCTACATTAGCAGAACCTTGCAAATCTGAAAAGACAAACCTTGAGCTATTGCTTTTTAGAGTCTGGTAAGTTTGAGAGGATCCTTTTTGAGTTTCTTTCTCTGTCCATTATATAGCTGCAGGTTTCTACTCCCAGGTAACATCTCTTCTCCCGTCTCCCTATGCCAGGGGTAGGCAAAGTTGGCTCTTCTATGACTTGTGGACTTCAACTCCCAGAATTCCTGAGCCAATCCAACTAGCTCAGGAATTCTGGGAGTTGAAGTCCACATGTCATAGAAGAGCCAACTTTGCCTACCCCTGCCCTAGGCCATTTCTACATATCATTATATCTTATATGTTTTCAAGATTTCAGCAGGCAGATATGGAGATTTTAGTAAGCCTTCTGCTTTTCTATATAGTAAACAGGTAAAAGTCTTAAGATATTAAGGTGTCCTTCCTAAACTAGGCCAGCATTTCATAAACCCCAAATATCTAAGATTGTCAACAGGTTCCCACTCCTTTTTAACACCCCGCCTCACCTCCCAGCTTAGTTTCAGAAAGTAAAAATATATTTTTCTAATTATACTGAAAATATCGTTTTTCCTACATCTTTCATCAAAGCCTAGAGAAAAAGAGGAAAACATATAAAAGTACCGTTGTACCTACCTGAACGGTCTTCTCAGTGCACTGGAAGGAGAGTCCAACATGGGTATTACTCCAATCCTATTGGTAGAGACTGAGTTAATTTTTACATATTAATTTAGCACCGCCCCCTCTGCTCTCCCCATGAGCCAGTTTTAAAAACGAAACATAGATAGAGGATAACCAATTTTATTAACAACAACTAATAACTGATTCAACTGCCCACTCCGGCGTCCCTGCACCCTTCATCATACTGGGTGGGTTTGGACTCTCCTTCCAGTGCACTGAGAAGACCGTTCAGGTAGGTACAACGGTACTTCTCCAGTGCATCTGGAAGGAGAGTCCAACATGGGATATACCAGAGATTTACGGCCCATGGGAGGGAGAAGGTCTTGTCAGGGACGTTGGAGAAACACAAACTCGTTGTAAAACACGTCTCCCAAACGCTGCCTCAGCCGAAGCAAAGGAGTCCAACTTGTAATGCCTTATGAAGGTCGAGGGAGCTGCCCACGTGGCAGCTCTGCAGATATCATCTATGGACGCCTGTGTGGCCCAGGCAGCTGAAGCGGCCGCACTCCTAGTAGAGTGAGCAGTCACTCCCGTTGGTACGGGTTGGTCTCGGGCCTTGTATGCTTCTGCGATGCAGTCCCTGATCCAACGACTGACTGAAGTAGATGAAAGTCCAAGTCCCTTCTTCCCTTGAGAGAATGCGATGAACAGCCTCTCCGTTCGCCTAAACGACCTCGTCCGTCTAATGTAAATCTTGACCGCACGGCGGACATCCACCTTATGCCATCTTAACTCTGATGGATGGCTACCGTGGGTGCAAAAATCAGGAAGACACAGTTCTTGTTTCCTGTGAAATTCCGAGTTTACCTTCGGAATAAAGGAAGGGTCCAGTCTCAGTATCACCCTATCTGGGTAGAAGATGCAGAGATCAGGCCGAACTGACAAGGCGGCCAGTTCCGACACCCTCCTTGCCGACTAGAAAGGCTGTTTTTATAGACAGTAAGCGAATTGGTATGGATCTTAAAGGTTCAAATGGTGGCTTTGTTAAGGCCTTCAGCACTAACGTGAGATCCCACGAAGGAAATCTTCTAACTGGCGGGGCATGTTGGTTTGACGCTCCCCGTAAAAAGTCTTTCACCAGAGGATGATAAGCCAATGATCGTATGCCTTCCACTTGTATCATGGTGGAAAGGGCAGCCACCTGTCGTCTTAGTGTATTAGGCGCCAACCCACGCTCTAGTCCTGCTTGTAGAAATTCGAGGACAGAGATCACCGACGCTGTCTTAGGGTTCACTCGGCGTTTTTCGCAAAACCCACAGAAGGCTGCCCACGTTGCTTGGTAAATGCGAGACGTGGAGGGGCGCCTTGCAGCCTGTATGGTATCAATGACTTTGTCAGGTATATTCAGTTGTCGTAGTCTGAGCCGCTCAAGTGCCAGACGGTTAGTTGAAGCCACTGGGGGTCTGGATGTTGTAGATTCCCCTGGCTGAGAGCAATCATCCGATCCGGAATCCTCCAAGGGGGTGACACCGACAGAGCCACCAAGTCGGAGAACCACGGTCGGCGAGGCCAGTGTGGGGCCACCAACAGTACCTCCGCTCTCTCCTGCAAGATCTTTTCCACCACCCTCTGTACCAGGTTCGTTGGTGGGAAGGCGTACAGTAGTCCCGGGGGCCACGGTGTCAACAGGGCGTTGACCCTCTCCGCCCTCGGGTCTGGAAACCTTGTGTAGAACCTTGGCAACTGGGCATTCAGGGAACTCGCAAACAGATCCACTGATGGGGTTCCAAATCTGACGACCATCTGTTGAAAGATGCTTGGTTCTAGCCTCCATTCTGACGGGTCTAAGGTAGACCGACTTAGCCAATCTGCCTGCGTATTGCTGACACCCGCAATGTGCTCCGCTGACAGGGACTGTAGATGACGTTCGGCCCAATTGAAGAGATTGTTCGTCTCCTCCATGAGGCGCTGTGACCTTGATGATTCAAGTGGGCCCTGGTCGCGACATTGTCCGTGAGCACCAACACGTGCCGTCCCTGAACCAACTGTGTAAATGTCTGTAGAGCAAGAAAAACTGCTCTTAGCTCTAGGAAGTTGATGTTGATGGGCGATAGATCCTCCGCCCTCCACAGACCTTGAGCCATCTGGGACCCAACATGCCCCCCCCCCTGTAAGACTGGCGTCTGTGGTCAGGATGATCTGGTCTTGTATTCGGAATGGAGATCCGACGGTTATTGCGGTCGATGTCCACCATCCCAGGGAGTCCTTTACCTTCTGAGGCAGGTGTACTAACCGGTGTGAGTGGCTCACCTTTGTCCTCTGGGCTGGAAGCAGGAACCATTGCAATGTCCTGATGTGGTATCTGGCCCAAGGGACGATACCAATTGCCGACACTAGGGTGCCTAGTATCTTTGACAGTTGGGATAAGGGGATTGATCCCCGTCGCGTGTTGGTTACCAGACGCCGTATGTTGTCCTGACGTTCTGCTGACAGCGCCACCGTGCTTGTCTGGGTGTCTATGACTGCACCAAGGTGTAGCAAACTGGTGGTGGGCGTGAGCTGGCTTTTCTCCACATTGATGGTGAAGCCGTGCCGTTGCAGCGTGTGAATGGTCTCTGTAAGGTCTCTCCTGGCCGCTGCCGGGGACCTGGACAAAATGATGATATCGTCCAGGTAGGCCATCAATCTGATGGACCGCGCCCGTAGGCTGGCTGTTAACACGTCGAGGAGCTTGGTAAAGGTCCGCGGTGCCGATGAAAGGCCGAATGGCATGGCCCTGTATTGGAAATGTCTTCCTTCCGTGCAGAAGCGAAGAAACTTGCGGTGTTCCGGGTGAATGGGAACGTGTAGGTAGGTTTCCTTGAGATCGATGGATGTTAAAAGATCCAGTGGTCGAATAGAAGCCAGAATAGTTTGTAAGGAATGCATCCTGAACCTCCGGTATCGTATATAGAGGTTCAGTTGTTTCAGGTTTAATATCAACCTGCAGCCCCCGGAGGCCTTGGGAACGATGAATATCATGGAATAGAATCCCTGGCCTTCCTCCTGATGGGGGACCTGTTCTATGGCTTGGATTTCCAACAGGTGCGCGATTTCCTTGCGTAATTGTAGCTTTTTTTGAAAGTCCTTTATCTGAGGGCAGTTTACGAACCGACTGGGAGGTAACTGAATAAACTCCAACTTGAGTCCGTGTGTCACGGTAGCCACAGCCCATTTGTCGGAGGAGGTCGCTTGCCAGGCCGTGCTGAATCCCTGGAGCCTGCCTCCCAAGGGCTGTAAAGTGGCTGAGTCACTTTGAGTTACGTTTGAACCCACGTTGGTTGTTGCCACGAAACGGCCTCCTGGACTGATGGTAGCCCCGTGGCCTGTCCTGAAAGGAGCCGCGATCGCTCCTGTAGGATTGTGAAGTGTATTGACCCTGGGAGAAGGGTCGCTGGTTCTGGTTGGAGTTGGTTGAAGTGTCCCAACGAAAGGACTGTCGTCTAGAGTATGGCGTGGATCTACGGTCCTGCCTTCGGTTGGACCTGGGAAGGACCTTCCTCTTGTCCTTGTCCTCCACGAGGACTTTTTCCAGCAGGTCACCGAACAGGGTTGATCCTTGGAATGGACCGGATGCCAGCCGCCATTTAGATTTTAGGTCCGCTTGCCAGTTCTTCAACCACAGGAGGCGGCGAGATGACAGTGTGGCTGCCATGCTCCTGGCGGAGAACTTGGCCGCGTGTAAGGTAGCGTCCGCGGAGAATTCTGTCGCCGCTCGCAGCTTACTTAGATCTTGGCGGAGACGTCCATCCTCCGGACCGAGGCGTGACTGCATCTCCTGTATCCAGAGCAGTGCGGCTCGGTTAATGAACGAAGATGCTGCCGCAGCTCGGAAACTCCAGCTTGACATCTGGTGCGTCTTGCGCAGCAGTGTTTCTGTCCTCCTCTCTTCAGGTCTCAGGCTGTCGCCCGTCTCTGAAGGCACCAAAGCGCTTGATACGAGCGTCACGACAGGTTGATCGATTGGAGGGAATTCCAAGAGCTTCTCCACCTCCTCATCGAAGGTGTAAAACTTCCTTTCGATGTTGGTAGGCCCTTGGGCTGCTGCAGGATACTGCCAGGGTCTTTTGAGCCCTTTCACAAAAATGTCCGAGGCAGGAAAGTGGTCGGACTCGGGTTGAGGTTCCTGAAGGAGGGTGGTCGAGGTGTTTCCAGTCTCTGTGGCCTCTGTTGCCTTGGCTGAGCCGGGAAGGTTCATCACATGCTTGGCCTTACATAATAAGGGCCTAAACAGTGTAGGTTTAAATAGACCCACCGTGGGTGGTTGTTCTGGCGCTGTCTCATCCTCTGAGAAGCCATATTCTGGGTCACTGCCTTCCAACTGATCTGGCTCTTCCAACAAGGACCCCAAACCCGAGGGGGGCGGTGCCGACCATGAATCCCTTGCCAGTTGGGACTGCCTGCCATGCTGCTGAGCTCCCATGGCCATGTTTTGCGAATACGCATTGGCTATAATGTCCTGCAAATCCGGGGGCAAATTCTGCCACGCCCCAGGCTGGGATCTCCATCCAGCTGCTGTGGGGGTGAAGGTGGCAGATGGTCCCTGGGAGCTCCTCTCCAAAGGCCCCGCTGACCTTGGTCTGGCCCAGGAAGTGCTGGGGGAGGGCATGACTTGAGGCATGGGCAAAAACTGTCGGTCTGGGGACCAGTCCCCTTCCTGATGGACCCCTATGGGCCCAAAGGCAGCTGGAGGTGACACAGGGTCTGATGCCTGTCGCTGTGCTGGAGGTAGCCCTGCTGGAGAGGATTGTAAGGCAGCTTCCAGCTTCTTTTCAAGCGCTTTGATGCGCTTTTCGGCTTCCTTAATAGAAGAGGTGGAAGCAGGGGAATGAGGGGCCTTTGCCTTCTCCTTTCCTTTCCCCTTGGGCTTGTCTTTTGGTGGTCTAGGGGAAGCGGCTTTATCGCTGACTTGGCGATCCTCCATAGTACTCACAGTGCCTGGTGACCCACAAGCTCGTTGAGTCCAGAAATCCGACTTTTTTGCCTCCGGTTGCTTTGTTTGCTGCCTCCTTCGAGTCATGCAAAATGGCGCCTCGTCTTTCCCGAGTCTGCGCCTGCGCCCTGGGCTTCCTGGCCCTTCGCGCTCTTTCCGCCGTCGGAGGGGGGGGAGGAGCGGTTTTTCGCGCCTAATGACACGCCCGCTTATTTCCAGCCCAACATGGCGGCGCCCGCGCCTCCGCGGCGTTCGGGTCGTTCCCCGGGTCGCTCCGGCGGTCGGAGCCTGGACCCGCTTCTCTCTGGCCTCCGCGGCTCCGTGAGAGGGACCGCGGCTTTCCCAGCTGCTCGCGGCTCTCGGCGGCTGTTCCGGCGGCTCCTGTGGCCACAGCGGCAGCCGCCGCGCTGATCTCCTGATCAGCTGTGAGGCGGTTCCATGCCGGCCGATCCGGGACGCCTCCGAGCCTCCCAGTGGAGGGGCATTCCCCTCCACCTTCGGCTCGCAGCCCTGGTATGACCTCGAAGGTCAGGGACCCCAAGCTGGCTGCTCCTCTGCGGGGTGTTCCCTCGGGGGGAATACAAAACCCCTGAGGAGGATCGTTGGGGGTGCTGCCCACGGAGGGCAGAGACCCCATCCTCCTGTTCCTCTTCTGTCTTCCAACCTGAAAGAGAAAGAAACAGATTAAAACAGGTTTATACATTTTATTCATTATTATTAATCAATTTAACCCATTAAAGGTTCTCTTAACAAACTCAGCATGTCTCTACTCTTTGACTGAGTTTTTAAAACTGGCTCATGGGGAGAGCAGAGGGGGCGGTGCTAAATTAATATGTAAAAATTAACTCAGTCTCTACCAATAGGATTGGAGTAATACCCATGTTGGACTCTCCTTCCAGATGCACTGGAGAATTAACATATATGCAATTAAATTATTAAGATATACACAATAAGACCACATTCAAATAATTCTTCATCATCTGCTCTAAAAATGACCCCAGTTTGCTGAATCTTCTATTTATTCCTTAGGGACTTAAGTTTAAGTTCCCTGGTTGCTTGGCAACCAAAACTCAATGGTTAGGCCTACATATTAGACATTAATTTGAGGATTTTTCTGGGTTTTATATATAGCAAAGAAAAGCAGCTTTATATACATATAAAGAGAAAAGAGCTGATGTGATTTCAATCTTCAAAAAAAAGGGGGGGGGACCAGACCTAGGTAAATACAGACCATTCAGCCTAACATCAATACCTGGGAAAATACCAGAAAAAAAGGTTAAAAAAAACAGATATGCTATGAGCTAGAGACAAACAAAATAATAAGGAGAAGCCAACATGGCTTGATTAAGAACAAATCCTGCCAAACCAACCTCATCTCATTCTTGTTCATTGTGACTAAATTAGTAGATCAGTGAAATAATGTGGACATCATTTACTTAGATTCCAGCAAAGCATTTGATAAAGTAGATCTCAACTGACTTCTCCATAAGCAAGAAAAAAGTGGGATAGACAACTACATGACAAGACGAATTAACAACTGGCTGACTAACTGTACTCAGCAATGGGTTTTAGTCTACATGGAAAGAAGTATGCAGTGGGGTCCCACAAGGTTTTAGGCCCAGTACTCTTTAATATCTTCATAAATGACTTAGATGAGGGAATAGAAGAGGAACTAATCCAATTTGCAGATGATACTAAGCTGGTAGGAATAGCTAACACCCTAGAGGACAGGCTCAAAATCCAGATGGATCTTGTCAGACTTGAACACTGGGCCCTATCTAATAAAATTAAATTCAATACAGAAAAAAAACTAAAGTCCTACACTTAGGTAAAAAAACCCACCAAAATATACATATGTACTGGGTGAAACCACACTCAATAGTAGTAACTGCGAGAGGGATCTTGGAGTCATAGCAGACAACCAGCTCAACGTGAGCCAACAGTGTGGAGTAGCAGTCAAGAAAGCCAATGCAATCCTAAACTGCATTAATAGAGGGATACAATATAGGACTAGGGAGGTACTAATACTACTCTATAAAGCCTTAATTAGACCACACCTAGAGTACTGGACCCAGTTTTGGTCACCACGCTACAAAAAAGATGATGGAACTCTAGAGAAAGTGCAGAGGAGATCAACCAGGATGATTAGGGGACTGGGAACTATAACTTATGAAGAGCGGTTGCAGGAACTGGGCATGGACAGTCTAGCGAAGAGAAGGACCAG